>NC_133334.1:344753-403985 GCF_042186555.1 Aquarana catesbeiana | reverse complement strand
TCTCCCCTCCCCCCCCCCGTGTGTGATCTCCGACACCGTCCCAGACTCTCCCCTCCCCCGTGTGTGATCTCCGACACCGTCCCAGACTCTCCCCTCCCCCCCGTGTGTGATCTCCGACACCATCCCAGACTCTCCCTCCCCCCCCGTGTGTGATCTCCGACACCATCCCAGGACTCTCCCCTCCCCCCGTGTGTGATCTCCGACACCGATCCCAGACTCTCGCCCTCTCCCCCCCGTGTGTGATCTCCGACACCAGTCCCAGACTCTCCCCTCCCCCCGTGTGTGATCTCCGACACCGTCCAGACTCTCCCCTCCCCCCCGTGTGTGATCTCCGACACCGTCCCAGACTCTCCCCTCCCCCCCGTGTGTGATCTCCGACACCGTCCCAGACTCTCCCCTCCCCCCCCGTGTGTGATCTCCGACACCATCCCAGACTCTCCCCTCCCCCCCGTGTGTGATCTCCGACACCAGTCCCAGACTCTCCCCTCCCCCCCCGTGTGTGATCTCCGACACCATCCCAGACTCTCCCCTCCCCCCCCGTGTGTGATCTCCGACACCATCCCAGACTCTCCCCTCCCCCCCCCGTGTGTGATCTCCGACACCATCCCAGACTCTCCCCCTCCCCCCCCGTGTGTGATCTCCGACACCGTCCCAGACTCTCCCCTCCCCCCCGTGTGTGATCTCCGACACCATCCCAGACTCTCCCCTCCCCCCCCGTGTGTGATCTCCGACACCATCCCAGACTCTCCCCTCCCCCCCGTGTGTGATCTCCGACACATCCCAGACTCTCCCCTCCCCCCCCGTGTGTGATCTCCGACACCGATCCCAGACTCTCCCCCTCCCCCCCCGTGTGTGATCTCCGACACCATCCCAGACTCTCCCCCTCCCCCCCGTGTGTGATCTCCGACACCAGTCCCAGACTCTCCCCCTCCCCCCCGTGTGTGATCTCCGACACCATCCCAGACTCTCCCCTCCCCCCCGTGTGTGATCTCCGACACCGTCCCAGACTCTCCCCTCCCCCCCGTGTGTGATCTCCGACAACCATCCCAGACTCTCCCCTCCCCCCCGTGTGTGATCTCCGACACCGTCCCAGACCTCTCCCCTCCCCCCCCGTGTGTGATCTCCGACACCATCCCAGACTCTCCCCTCCCCCCCCGTGTGTGATCTCCGACACCGTCCCAGACTCTCCCCTCCCCCCCCGTGTGTGATCTCCGACACCATCCCAGACTCTCCCCTCCCCCCGTGTGTGATCTCCGACACCGTCCCAGACTCTCCCCTCCCCCCGTGTGTGATCTCCGACACCATCCCAGACTCTCCCCTCCCCCCCCGTGTGTGATCTCCGACACCATCCCAGACTCTCCCCTCCCCCCCGTGTGTGATCTCCGACACCATCCCAGACTCTCCCCTCCCCCCCGTGTGTGATCTCCGACACCATCCCAGACTCTCCCCTCCCCCCCGTGTGTGATCTCCGACACCGTCCCAGACTCTCCCCTCCCCCCCCGTGTGTGATCTCCGACACCATCCCAGACTCTCCCCTCCCCCCCGTGTGTGATCTCCGACACCATCCCAGACTCTCCCCTCCCCCCCGTGTGTGATCTCCGACACCAGTCCCAGACTCTCCCCTCCCCCCCGTGTGTGATCTCCGACACCATCCCAGACTCTCCCCTCCCCCCCCGTGTGTGATCTCCGACACCGTCCCAGACTCTCCCCTCCCCCCCGTGTGTGATCTCCGACACCATCCCAGACTCTCCCCTCCCCCCCGTGTGTGATCTCCGACACCGTCCCAGACTCTCCCCTCCCCCCCGTGTGTGATCTCCGACACCGTCCCAGACTCTCCCCTCCCCCCCGTGTGTGATCTCCGACACCATCCCAGACTCTCCCCTCCCCCCCGTGTGTGATCTCCGACACCGTCCCAGACTCTCCCCTCCCCCCCGTGTGTGATCTCCGACACCATCCCAGACTCTCCCTCCCCCCCGTGTGTGATCTCCGACACCGTCCCAGACTCTCCCCTCCCCCCCGTGTGTGATCTCCGACACCATCCCAGACTCTCCCCTCCCCCCGTGTGTGATCTCCGACACCGTCCCAGACTCTCCCCTCCCCCCCGTGTGTGATCTCCGACACCGTCCCAGACTCTCCCCTCCCCCCCCGTGTGTGATCTCCGACACCATCCCAGACTCTCCCCTCCCCCCCGTGTGTGATCTCCGACACCATCCCAGACTCTCCCCTCCCCCCCGTGTGTGATCTCCGACACCGTCCCAGACTCTCCCCTCCCCCCGTGTGTGATCTCGACACCATCCAGACTCTCCCCTCCCCCCCCGTGTGTGATCTCCGACACCATCCCAGACTCTCCCCTCCCCCCGTGTGTGATCTCCGACACCAGTCCCAGACTCTCCCCTCCCCCCCGTGTGTGATCTCCGACACCGTCCCAGACTCTCCCCCTCCCCCCCGTGTGTGATCTCCGACACCGATCCCAGACTCTCCCCTCCCCCCCGTGTGTGATCTCCGACACCAGTCCCAGACTCTCCCCTCCCCCCCGTGTGTGATCTCCGACACCATCCCAGACTCTCCCCTCCCCCCCGTGTGTGATCTCCGACACCGTCCCAGACTCTCCCCTCCCCCCGTGTGTGATCTCCGACACCGTCCCAGACTCTCCCCTCCCCCCCGTGTGTGATCTCCGACACCATCCCAGACTCTCCCCTCCCCCCGTGTGTGATCTCCGACACCGTCCCAGACTCTCCCCTCCCCCCGTGTGTGATCTCCGACACCGATCCCAGACTCTCCCCTCCCCCCCCGTGTGTGATCTCCGACACCATCCCAGACTCTCCCCTCCCCCCCGTGTGTGATCTCCGACACCGTCCCAGACTCTCCCCTCCCCCCCGTGTGTGATCTCCGACACCGTCCCAGACTCTCCCCTCCCCCCGTGTGTGATCTCCGACACCGTCCCAGACTCTCCCCTCCCCCCGTGTGTGATCTCCGACACCATCCCAGACTCTCCCCTCCCCCCCGTGTGTGATCTCCGACACCGTCCCAGACTCTCCCCTCCCCCCCGTGTGTGATCTCCGACACCGTCCCAGACTCTCCCCTCCCCCCCGTGTGTGATCTCCGACACCGTCCCAGACTCTCCCCTCCCCCCGTGTGTGATCTCCGACACCATCCCAGACTCTCCCCTCCCCCCCCCGTGTGTGATCTCCGACACCAGTCCCAGACTCTCCCCTCCCCCCGTGTGTGATCTCCGACACCAGTCCCAGACTCTCCCCTCCCCCCCGTGTGTGATCTCCGACACCATCCCAGACTCTCCCCTCCCCCGTGTGTGATCTCCGACACCATCCCAGACTCTCCCCTCCCCCCCCGTGTGTGATCTCCGACACCATCCCAGACTCTCCCCTCCCCCCCCGTGTGTGATCTCCGACACCATCCCAGACTCTCCCCTCCCCCCCCGTGTGTGATCTCCGACACCAGTCCCAGACTCTCCCCTCCCCCCGTGTGTGATCTCCGACACCATCCCAGACTCTCCCCTCCCCCCCGTGTGTGATCTCCGACACCATCCCAGACTCTCCCCTCCCCCCCCGTGTGTGATCTCCGACACCATCCCAGACTCTCCCCTCCCCCCCGTGTGTGATCTCCGACACCGTCCCAGACTCTCCCCTCCCCCCCGTGTGTGATCTCCGACACCATCCCAGACTCTCCCCTCCCCCCCCGTGTGTGATCTCCGACACCATCCCAGACTCTCCCCTCCCCCCCGTGTGTGATCTCCGACACCATCCCAGACTCTCCCCTCCCCCCGTGTGTGATCTCCGACACCGTCCCAGACTCTCCCCTCCCCCCCGTGTGTGATCTCCGACACCAGTCCCAGACTCTCCCCCTCCCCCCCCGTGTGTGATCTCCGACACCATCCCAGACTCTCCCCTCCCCCCCCGTGTGTGATCTCCGACACCATCCCAGACTCTCCCCTCCCCCCCGTGTGTGATCTCCGACACCGTCCCAGACTCTCCCCTCCCCCCCCGTGTGTGATCTCCGACACCATCCCAGACTCTCCCCTCCCCCCCCGTGTGTGATCTCCGACACCATCCCAGACTCTCCCCTCCCCCCCCCGTGTGTGATCTCCGACACCATCCCAGACTCTCCCCTCCCCCCCCGTGTGTGATCTCCGACACCATCCCAGACTCTCCCCTCCCCCCCCGTGTGTGATCTCCGACACCATCCCAGACTCTCCCCTCCCCCCCGTGTGTGATCTCCGACACCATCCCAGACTCTCCCCTCCCCCCCGTGTGTGATCTCCGACACCATCCCAGACTCTCCCCTCCCCCCCGTGTGTGATCTCCGACACCATCCCAGACTCTCCCCTCCCCCCCCGTGTGTGATCTCCGACACCATCCCAGACTCTCCCCTCCCCCCCGTGTGTGATCTCCGACACCGTCCCAGACTCTCCCCCTCCCCCCCGTGTGTGATCTCCGACACCATCCCAGACTCTCCCCTCCCCCCCCGTGTGTGATCTCCGACACCATCCCAGACTCTCCCCTCCCCCCCGTGTGTGATCTCCGACACCGTCCCAGACTCTCCCCTCCCCCCGTGTGTGATCTCCGACACCGTCCCAGACTCTCCCCTCCCCCCCGTGTGTGATCTCCGACACCATCCCAGACTCTCCCCTCCCCCCCCCGTGTGTGATCTCCGACACCATCCCAGACTCTCCCCTCCCCCCCGTGTGTGATCTCCGACACCATCCCAGACTCTCCCCTCCCCCCGTGTGTGATCTCCGACACCATCCCAGACTCTCCCCTCCCCCCCCGTGTGTGATCTCCGACACCGATCCCAGACTCTCCCCTCCCCCCGTGTGTGATCTCCGACACCATCCCAGACTCTCCCCTCCCCCCCGTGTGTGATCTCCGACACCATCCCAGACTCTCCCCTCCCCCCCGTGTGTGATCTCCGACACCATCCCAGACTCTCCCCTCCCCCCCGTGTGTGATCTCCGACACCAGTCCCAGACTCTCCCCTCCCCCCCGTGTGTGATCTCCGACACCGTCCCAGACTCTCCCCTCCCCCCCGTGTGTGATCTCCGACACCATCCCAGACTCTCCCCTCCCCCCCGTGTGTGATCTCCGACACCATCCCAGACTCTCCCCTCCCCCCCGTGTGTGATCTCCGACACCAGTCCCAGACTCTCCCCTCCCCCCCGTGTGTGATCTCCGACACCGTCCCAGACTCTCCCCTCCCCCGTGTGTGATCTCCGACACCATCCCAGACTCTCCCCTCCCCCCCCGTGTGTGATCTCCGACACCATCCCAGACTCTCCCCTCCCCCCGTGTGTGATCTCCGACACCGTCCCAGACTCTCCCCTCCCCCCCCGTGTGTGATCTCCGACACCATCCCAGACTCTCCCCTCCCCCCGTGTGTGATCTCCGACACCATCCCAGACTCTCCCCCTCCCCCCCGTGTGTGATCTCCGACACCATCCCAGACTCTCCCCTCCCCCCCGTGTGTGATCTCCGACACCAGTCCCAGACTCTCCCCTCCCCCCCCGTGTGTGATCTCCGACACCGTCCCAGACTCTCCCCTCCCCCCCGTGTGTGATCTCCGACACCATCCCAGACTCTCCCCTCCCCCCCCGTGTGTGATCTCCGACACCATCCCAGACTCTCCCCTCCCCCCCCGTGTGTGATCTCCGACACCGTCCCAGACTCTCCCCTCCCCCCCGTGTGTGATCTCCGACACCATCCCAGACTCTCCCCTCCCCCCCCCGTGTGTGATCTCCGACACCGTCCCAGACTCTCCCCTCCCCCCGTGTGTGATCTCCGACACCATCCCAGACTCTCCCCTCCCCCCCCGTGTGTGATCTCCGACACCCATCCCAGACTCTCCCCTCCCCCCCCCGTGTGTGATCTCCGACACCATCCCAGACTCTCCCCTCCCCCCCCCCGTGTGATCTCCGACACCATCCCAGACTCTCCCCTCCCCCCCGTGTGTGATCTCCGACACCATCCCAGACTCTCCCCTCCCCCCCCGTGTGTGATCTCCGACACCGTCCCAGACTCTCCCCTCCCCCCCGTGTGTGATCTCCGACACCATCCCAGACTCTCCCCTCCCCCCCCCGTGTGTGATCTCCGACACCATCCCAGACTCTCCCCTCCCCCCCCGTGTGTGATCTCCGACACCATCCCAGACTCTCCCCTCCCCCGTGTGTGATCTCCGACACCATCCAGACTCTCCCCTCCCCCCCCGTGTGTGATCTCCGACACCGTCCCAGACTCTCCCCTCCCCCCCGTGTGTGATCTCCGACACCATCCCAGACTCTCCCCTCCCCCCCCGTGTGTGATCTCCGACACCGTCCCAGACTCTCCCCTCCCCCCCCGTGTGTGATCTCCGACACCGTCCCAGACTCTCCCCTCCCCCCCCGTGTGTGATCTCCGACACCATCCCAGACTCTCCCCTCCCCCCCGTGTGTGATCTCCGACACCATCCCAGACTCTCCCCTCCCCCCCCCGTGTGTGATCTCCGACACCGTCCCAGACTCTCCCCTCCCCCCCCCGTGTGTGATCTCCGACACCATCCCAGACTCTCCCCTCCCCCCCCGTGTGTGATCTCCGACACCATCCCAGACTCTCCCCTCCCCCCCGTGTGTGATCTCCGACACCGTCCCAGACTCTCCCCTCCCCCCCCGTGTGTGATCTCCGACACCATCCCAGACTCTCCCCTCCCCCCCCCGTGTGTGATCTCCGACACCGTCCCAGACTCTCCCCTCCCCCCCGTGTGTGATCTCCGACACCATCCCAGACTCTCCCCTCCCCCCCGTGTGTGATCTCCGACACCAGTCCCAGACTCTCCCCTCCCCCCCCGTGTGTGATCTCCGACACCGTCCCAGACTCTCCCCTCCCCCCCCGTGTGTGATCTCCGACACCATCCCAGACTCTCCCCTCCCCCGTGTGTGATCTCCGACACCGTCCCAGACTCTCCCCTCCCCCGTGTGTGATCTCCGACACCATCCCAGACTCTCCCCTCCCCGCCCCCCCGTGTGTGATCTCCGACACCATCCCAGACTCTCCCCTCCCCCCCGTGTGTGATCTCCGACACCATCCCAGACTCTCCCCTCCCCCCCCCGTGTGTGATCTCCGACACCATCCCAGACTCTCCCCTCCCCCCGTGTGTGATCTCCGACACCGTCCCAGACTCTCCCCTCCCCCCCCGTGTGTGATCTCCGACACCATCCCAGACTCTCCCCTCCCCCCCCGTGTGTGATCTCCGACACCATCCCAGACTCTCCCCTCCCCCCGTGTGTGATCTCCGACCACCATCCCAGACTCTCCCCTCCCCCCGTGTGTGATCTCCGACACCATCCCAGACTCTCCCCTCCCCCCCCGTGTGTGATCTCCGACACCGTCCCAGACTCTCCCCTCCCCCCGTGTGTGATCTCCGACACCATCCCAGACTCTCCCCTCCCCCCCCGTGTGTGATCTCCGACACCGTCCCAGACTCTCCCCTCCCCCCCCGTGTGTGATCTCCGACACCATCCCAGACTCTCCCCTCCCCCCCGTGTGTGATCTCCGACACCATCCCAGACTCTCCCCTCCCCCCCGTGTGTGATCTCCGACACCGTCCCAGACTCTCCCCTCCCCCCCCCCGTGTGTGATCTCCGACACCATCCCAGACTCTCCCCTCCCCCCCGTGTGTGATCTCCGACACCATCCCAGACTCTCCCCTCCCCCCCGTGTGTGATCTCCGACACCGTCCAGACTCTCCCCTCCCCCCCCCCGTGTGTGATCTCCGACACCATCCCAGACTCTCCCCCTCCCCCCCGTGTGTGATCTCCGACACCATCCCAGACTCTCCCCTCCCCCCCCGTGTGTGATCTCCGACACCATCCCAGACTCTCCCCTCCCCCCCCCGTGTGTGATCTCCGACACCATCCCAGACTCTCCCCTCCCCCCGTGTGTGATCTCCGACACCGTCCCAGACTCTCCCCTCCCCCCCCGTGTGTGATCTCCGACACCATCCCAGACTCTCCCCTCCCCCCCGTGTGTGATCTCCGACACCATCCCAGACTCTCCCCTCCCCCCGTGTGTGATCTCCGACACCATCCCAGACTCTCCCCTCCCCCCCCGTGTGTGATCTCCGACACCATCCCAGACTCTCCCCTCCCCCCCGTGTGTGATCTCCGACACCGTCCCAGACTCTCCCCCTCCCCCCCCGTGTGTGATCTCCGACACCATCCCAGACTCTCCCCTCCCCCCCCGTGTGTGATCTCCGACACCATCCCAGACTCTCCCCCTCCCCCCCCGTGTGTGATCTCCGACACCATCCCAGACTCTCCCCTCCCCCCCCGTGTGTGATCTCCGACACCGTCCCAGACTCTCCCCTCCCCCCCCGTGTGTGATCTCCGACACCGTCCCAGACTCTCCCCTCCCCCCCCCCGTGTGTGATCTCCGACACCGTCCCAGACTCTCCCCTCCCCCGTGTGTGATCTCCGACACCATCCCAGACTCTCCCCTCCCCCCCGTGTGTGATCTCCGACACCGTCCCAGACTCTCCCCTCCCCCCCCGTGTGTGATCTCCGACACCGTCCCAGACTCTCCCCTCCCCCCCCGTGTGTGATCTCCGACACCGTCCCAGACTCTCCCCCTCCCCCCCGTGTGTGATCTCCGACACCGTCCCAGACTCTCCCCTCCCCCCGTGTGTGATCTCCGACACCATCCCAGACTCTCCCCTCCCCCCCCCCCCGTGTGTGATCTCCGACACCATCCCAGACTCTCCCCTCCCCCCCCGTGTGTGATCTCCGACACCGTCCCAGACTCTCCCCTCCCCCCCCGTGTGTGATCTCCGACACCGTCCCAGACTCTCCCCTCCCCCCCCCGTGTGTGATCTCCGACACCATCCCAGACTCTCCCCTCCCCCCCGTGTGTGATCTCCGACACCATCCCAGACTCTCCCCTCCCCCCCCGTGTGTGATCTCCGACACCATCCCAGACTCTCCCCTCCCCCCCCCGTGTGTGATCTCCGACACCATCCCAGACTCTCCCCTCCCCCCCCGTGTGTGATCTCCGACACCGTCCCAGACTCTCCCCTCCCCCCCCCGTGTGTGATCTCCGACACCAGTCCCAGACTCTCCCCTCCCCCCCCCGTGTGTGATCTCCGACACCGTCCCAGACTCTCCCCTCCCCCCCGTGTGTGATCTCCGACACCGTCCCAGACTCTCCCCTCCCCCCCCGTGTGTGATCTCCGACACCATCCCAGACTCTCCCCTCCCCCCCCCGTGTGTGATCTCCGACACCATCCCAGACTCTCCCCTCCCCCCCCCGTGTGTGATCTCCGACACCGTCCAGACTCTCCCCTCCCCCCCCTGTGTGATCTCCGACACCATCCCAGACTCTCCCCTCCCCCCCCGTGTGTGATCTCCGACACCGTCCCAGACTCTCCCCCTCCCCCCCCGTGTGTGATCTCCGACACCATCCCAGAC
Organism: Aquarana catesbeiana; assembly: GCF_042186555.1. Taxonomy (NCBI): domain Eukaryota; kingdom Metazoa; phylum Chordata; class Amphibia; order Anura; family Ranidae; genus Aquarana; species Aquarana catesbeiana. The sequence continues at coordinate 394,537 of NC_133334.1, read as the reverse complement.
TCTCCCCTCCCCCCCCCGTGTGTGATCTCCGACACCGATCCCAGACTCTCCCCTCCCCCCCCCGTGTGTGATCTCCGACACCATCCCAGACTCTCCCCTCCCCCCGTGTGTGATCTCCGACACCATCCCAGGACTCTCCCCCCTCCCCCCCCCGTGTGTGATCTCCGACACCATCCCAGACTCTCCCCTCCCCCCCCGTGTGTGATCTCCGACACCGTCCCAGACTCTCCCTCCCCCCCCCGTGTGTGATCTCCGACACCGTCCCAGACTCTCCCCTCCCCCCCGTGTGTGATCTCCGACACCGTCCCAGACTCTCCCCTCCCCCCCCGTGTGTGATCTCCGACACCGTCCCAGACTCTCCCCTCCCCCCCCCGTGTGTGATCTCCGACACCGTCCCAGACTCTCCCCTCCCCCCCCGTGTGTGATCTCCGACACCGTCCCAGACTCTCCCCTCCCCCCCCCCGTGTGTGATCTCCGACACCGTCCCAGACTCTCCCCTCCCCCCCGTGTGTGATCTCCGACACCATCCCAGACTCTCCCCTCCCCCCCCCCCGTGTGTGATCTCCGACACCATCCCAGACTCTCCCCTCCCCCCCCGTGTGTGATCTCCGAACACCGTCCCAGACTCTCCCCTCCCCCCCCCGTGTGTGATCTCCGACACCGTCCCAGACTCTCCCCTCCCCCCCCGTGTGTGATCTCCGACACCGTCCCAGACTCTCCCCTCCCCCCCCCGTGTGTGATCTCCGACACCGTCCCAGACTCTCCCCTCCCCCCCCCGTGTGTGATCTCCGACACCATCCCAGACTCTCCCCTCCCCCCCGTGTGTGATCTCCGACACCATCCCAGACTCTCCCCTCCCCCCCGTGTGTGATCTCCGACACCCGTCCCAGACTCTCCCCTCCCCCCCCGTGTGTGATCTCCAACACCGTCCCAGACTCTCCCCTCCCCCCGTGTGTGATCTCCGACACCGTCCCAGACTCTCCCCTCCCCCCCCGTGTGTGATCTCCGACACCATCCCAGACTCTCCCCTCCCCCCCCCGTGTGTGATCTCCGACACCGTCCCAGACTCTCCCCTCCCCCCCGTGTGTGATCTCCGACACCATCCCAGACTCTCCCCTCCCCCCCCGTGTGTGATCTCCGACACCGTCCCAGACTCTCCCCTCCCCCCCCGATGTGTGATCTCCGACACCGTCCCAGACTCTCCCCTCCCCCCCCGTGTGTGATCTCCGACACCGTCCCAGACTCTCCCCTCCCCCCCCGTGTGTGATCTCCGACACCATCCCAGACTCTCCCCTCCCCCCCCCATGTGTGATCTCCGACACCGATCCCAGAGCTCTCCCCCTCCGCCCCCCCCGTGTGTGATCTCCGACACCATCCCAGACTCTCCCCTCCCCCCCGTGTGTGATCTCCGACACCATCCCAGACTCTCCCCCTCCCCCCCGTGTGTGATCTCCGCTCCCCCCCGTGTGTGATCTCCGACACCATCCCAGACTCTCCCCTCCCCCCCGTGTGTGATCTCCGACACCGTCCCAGACTCTCCCCTCCCCCCCGTGTGTGATCTCCGACACCATCCCAGACTCTCCCCTCCCCCCCGTGTGTGATCTCCGACACCGTCCCAGACTCTCCCCTCCCCCCCGTGTGTGATCTCCGACACCGTCCCAGACTCTCCCCTCCCCCCCCGTGTGTGATCTCCGACACCGTCCCAGACTCTCCCCTCCCCCCGTGTGTGATCTCCGACACCGTCCCAGACTCTCCCCTCCCCCCCGTGTGTGATCTCCGACACCGTCCCAGACTCTCCCTCCCCCCCGTGTGTGATCTCCGACACCGTCCAGACTCTCCCCTCCCCCGTGTGTGATCTCCGACACCATCCCAGACTCTCCCCTCCCCCCCGTGTGTGATCTCCGACACCGTCCAGACTCTCCCCTCCCCCCCGTGTGTGATCTCCGACACCGTCCCAGACTCTCCCTCCCCCCCCCGTGTGTGATCTCCGACACCGTCCCAGACTCTCCCCTCCCCCCGTGTGTGATCTCCGACACCATCCCAGACTCTCCCCCCCCCCCGTGTGTGATCTCCGACACCGTCCCAGACTCTCCCCTCCCCCCCCGTGTGTGATCTCCGACACCGTCCCAGACTCTCCCCTCCCCCCCCCGTGTGTGATCTCCGACACCGTCCCAGACTCTCCCCTCCCCCCCGTGTGTGATCTCCGACACCATCCCAGACTCTCCCCTCCCCCCCGTGTGTGATCTCCGACACCATCCCAGACTCTCCCCTCCCCCCCGTGTGTGATCTCCGACACCATCCCAGACTCTCCCCTCCCCCCGTGTGTGATCTCCGACACCGTCCCAGACTCTCCCCTCCCCCCCGTGTGTGTGATCTCCGACACCGTCCCAGACTCTCCCCTCCCCCCCGTGTGTGATCTCCGACACCGTCCCAGACTCTCCCCTCCCCCCCCGTGTGTGATCTCCGACACCGTCCCAGACTCTCCCCTCCCCCCGTGTGTGATCTCCGACACCATCCCAGACTCTCCCCTCCCCCCCCGTGTGTGATCTCCGACACCGTCCCAGACTCTCCCCTCCCCCCCATGTGTGATCTCCGACACCGTCCCAGACTCTCCCCTCCCCCCCGTGTGTGATCTCCGACACCGTCCCAGACTCTCCCCTCCCCCCCCGTGTGTGATCTCCGACACCATCCCAGACTCTCCCCTCCCCCCCCGTGTGTGATCTCCGACACCGTCCCAGACTCTCCCCTCCCCCCCGTGTGTGATCTCCGACACCATCCCAGACTCTCCCCTCCCCCCCCGTGTGTGATCTCCGACACCATCCCAGACTCTCCCCTCCCCCCCGTGTGTGATCTCCGACACCATCCCAGACTCTCCCCTCCCCCCCCGTGTGTGATCTCCGACACCATCCCAGACTCTCCCCTCCCCCCGTGTGTGATCTCCGACACCGTCCCAGACTCTCCCCTCCCCCCGTGTGTGATCTCCGACACCATCCCAGACTCTCCCCTCCCCCCGTGTGTGATCTCCGACACCATCCCAGACTCTCCCCTCCCCCCCGTGTGTGATCTCCGACACCATCCCAGACTCTCCCCTCCCCCCCCGTGTGTGATCTCCGACACCGTCCCAGACTCTCCCCTCCCCCGTGTGTGATCTCCAACACCGTCCCAGACTCTCCCCTCCCCCCCGTGTGTGATCTCCGACACCGTCCCAGACTCTCCCCTCCCCCCGTGTGTGATCTCCGACACCGTCCCAGACTCTCCCCTCCCCCCCCGTGTGTGATCTCCGACACCATCCCAGACTCTCCCCTCCCCCCCGTGTGTGATCTCCGACACCATCCCAGACTCTCCCCTCCCCCCCCGTGTGTGATCTCCGACACCGTCCCAGACTCTCCCCTCCCCCGTGTGTGATCTCCGACACCATCCCAGACTCTCCCCTCCCCCCCCCGTGTGTGATCTCCGACACCGTCCCAGACTCTCCCCTCCCCCCCCGTGTGTGATCTCCGACACCGTCCCAGACTCTCCCCTCCCCCCCCGTGTGTGATCTCCGACACCATCCCAGACTCTCCCCTCCCCCCCCGTGTGTGATCTCCGACACCGTCCCAGACTCTCCCCTCCCCCCGTGTGTGATCTCCGACACCATCCCAGACTCTCCCCTCCCCCCCCCCGTGTGATCTCCGACACCGTCCCAGACTCTCCCCTCCCCCCGTGTGTGATCTCCGACACCATCCCAGACTCTCCCCTCCCCCCGTGTGTGATCTCCGACACCATCCCAGACTCTCCCCTCCCCCCCCGTGTGTGATCTCCGACACCGTCCCAGACTCTCCCCTCCCCCCCGTGTGTGATCTCCGACACCGTCCCAGACTCTCCCCTCCCCCCCCGTGTGTGATCTCCGACACCGTCCCAGACTCTCCCCTCCCCCCCCGTGTGTGATCTCCGACACCATCCCAGACTCTCCCCTCCCCCATGTGTGATCTCCGACACCGTCCCAGACTCTCCCCTCCCCCGTGTGTGATCTCCGACACCATCCCAGACTCTCCCCTCCCCCCCCGTGTGTGATCTCCGACACCGTCCCAGACTCTCCCCTCCCCCCCCGTGTGTGATCTCCGACACCATCCCAGACTCTCCCCTCCCCCATGTGTGATCTCCGACACCGTCCCAGACTCTCCCCTCCCCCCGTGTGTGATCTCCGACACCATCCCAGACTCTCCCCTCCCCCATGTGTGATCTCCGACACCATCCCAGACTCTCCCCTCCCCCCGTGTGTGATCTCCGACACCATCCCAGACTCTCCCCTCCCCCCCCCGTGTGTGATCTCCGACACCGTCCCAGACTCTCCCCTCCCCCCCGTGTGTGATCTCCAACACCATCCCAGACTCTCCCCTCCCCCCCCCGTGTGTGATCTCCGACACCGTCCCAGACTCTCCCCTCCCCCCCGTGTGTGATCTCCGACACCATCCCAGACTCTCCCCTCCCCCCGTGTGTGATCTCCGACACCATCCCAGACTCTCCCCTCCCCCCCCGTGTGTGATCTCCGACACCGTCCCAGACTCTCCCCTCCCCCCCGTGTGTGATCTCCGACACCATCCCAGACTCTCCCCTCCCCCATGTGTGATCTCCGACACCGTCCCAGACTCTCCCCTCCCCCCCCGTGTGTGATCTCCGACACCGTCCCAGACTCTCCCCTCCCCCCCGTGTGTGATCTCCGACACCATCCCAGACTCTCCCCTCCCCCCGTGTGTGATCTCCGACACCATCCCAGACTCTCCCCTCCCCCCCGTGTGTGATCTCCGACACCGTCCCAGACTCTCCCCTCCCCCCCGTGTGTGATCTCCGACACCGTCCCAGACTCTCCCCTCCCCCCCGTGTGTGATCTCCGACACCGTCCCAGACTCTCCCCTCCCCCCGTGTGTGATCTCCGACACCGTCCCAGACTCTCCCCTCCCCCCGTGTGTGATCTCCGACACCATCCCAGACTCTCCCCTCCCCCCCCCCGTGTGATCTCCGACACCGTCCCAGACTCTCCCCTCCCCCGTGTGTGATCTCCGACACCATCCCAGACTCTCCCCTCCCCCCCCGTGTGTGATCTCCGACACCGTCCCAGACTCTCCCCTCCCCCCGTGTGTGATCTCCGACACCATCCCAGACTCTCCCCTCCCCCCCCCCGTGTGATCTCCGACACCGTCCCAGACTCTCCCCTCCCCCCGTGTGTGATCTCCGACACCATCCCAGACTCTCCCCTCCCCCCCCCGTGTGTGATCTCCGACACCATCCCAGACTCTCCCCTCCCCCCCCCGTGTGTGATCTCCGACACCATCCCAGACTCTCCCCTCCCCCCCCGTGTGTGATCTCCGACACCGTCCCAGACTCTCCCCTCCCCCCCCCGTGTGTGATCTCCGACACCATCCCAGACTCTCCCCTCCCCCCCGTGTGTGATCTCCGACACCATCCCAGACTCTCCCCTCCCCCCCCGTGTGTGATCTCCGACACCATCCCAGACTCTCCCCTCCCCCCCCGTGTGTGATCTCCGACACCGTCCCAGACTCTCCCCTCCCCCCCGTGTGTGATCTCCGACACCGTCCCAGACTCTCCCCTCCCCCCCGTGTGTGATCTCCGACACCGTCCCAGACTCTCCCCTCCCCCCCCCCGTGTGTGATCTCCGACACCGTCCCAGACTCTCCCCTCCCCCCCCCCGTGTGTGATCTCCGACACCGTCCCAGACTCTCCCCTCCCCCCCGTGTGTGATCTCCGACACCGTCCCAGACTCTCCCCTCCCCCCCGTGTGTGATCTCCGACACCGTCCCAGACTCTCCCCTCCCCCCCGTGTGTGATCTCCGACACCGTCCCAGACTCTCCCCTCCCCCCCGTGTGTGATCTCCGACACCGTCCCAGACTCTCCCCTCCCCCCCGTGTGTGATCTCCGACACCGTCCCAGACTCTCCCCTCCCCCCCCGTGTGTGATCTCCGACACCGTCCCAGACTCTCCCCTCCCCCCCCGTGTGTGATCTCCGACACCGTCCCAGACTCTCCCCTCCCCCCCGTGTGTGATCTCCGACACCATCCCAGACTCTCCCCTCCCCCCCGTGTGTGATCTCCGACACCGTCCCAGACTCTCCCCTCCCCCCCCGTGTGTGATCTCCGACACCGTCCCAGACTCTCCCCTCCCCCCCGTGTGTGATCTCCGACACCATCCCAGACTCTCCCCTCCCCCGTGTGTGATCTCCGACACCGTCCCAGACTCTCCCCTCCCCCGTGTGTGATCTCCGACACCATCCCAGACTCTCCCCTCCCCCCGTGTGTGATCTCCGACACCGTCCCAGACTCTCCCCTCCCCCCCGTGTGTGATCTCCGACACCATCCCAGACTCTCCCCTCCCCCCCCGTGTGTGATCTCCGACACCATCCCAGACTCTCCCCTCCCCCCCGTGTGTGATCTCCGACACCATCCCAGACTCTCCCCTCCCCCCCCGTGTGTGATCTCCGACACCATCCCAGACTCTCCCCTCCCCCCCGTGTGTGATCTCCGACACCATCCCAGACTCTCCCCTCCCCCCCGTGTGTGATCTCCGACACCATCCCAGACTCTCCCCTCCCCCCCCCCGTGTGATCTCCGACACCGTCCCAGACTCTCCCCTCCCCCCCCCCGTGTGTGATCTCCGACACCGTCCCAGACTCTCCCCTCCCCCCCGTGTGTGATCTCCGACACCATCCCAGACTCTCCCCTCCCCCGTGTGTGATCTCCGACACCATCCCAGACTCTCCCCTCCCCCCCGTGTGTGATCTCCGACACCATCCCAGACTCTCCCCTCCCCCCCCGTGTGTGATCTCCGACACCATCCCAGACTCTCCCCTCCCCCCGTGTGTGATCTCCGACACCATCCCAGACTCTCCCCTCCCCCCCCGTGTGTGATCTCCGACACCATCCCAGACTCTCCCCTCCCCCCCGTGTGTGATCTCCGACACCGTCCCAGACTCTCCCCTCCCCCCCGTGTGTGATCTCCGACACCGTCCCAGACTCTGCCCTCCCCCCCGTGTGTGATCTCCGACACCATCCCAGACTCTCCCCTCCCCCCGTGTGTGATCTCCGACACCGTCCCAGACTCTCCCCCCCCCCGTGTGTGATCTCCGACACCGTCCCAGACTCTCCCCTCCCCCCCGTGTGTGATCTCCGACACCATCCCAGACTCTCCCCTCCCCCCCGTGTGTGATCTCCGACACCGTCCCAGACTCTCCCCTCCCCCCCCCGTGTGTGATCTCCGACACCGTCCCAGACTCTCCCCTCCCCCCCCGTGTGTGATCTCCGACACCATCCCAGACTCTCCCCTCCCCCCCGTGTGTGATCTCCGACACCATCCCAGACTCTCTCCTCCCCCCCCGTGTGTGATCTCCGACACCATCCCAGACTCTCCCCTCCCCCCCGTGTGTGATCTCCGACACCATCCCAGACTCTCCCCTCCCCCCCGTGTGTGATCTCCGACACCGTCCCAGACTCTCCCCTCCCCCGTGTGTGATCTCCGACACCGTCCCAGACTCTCCCCTCCCCCCCGTGTGTGATCTCCGACACCGTCCCAGACTCTCCCCTCCCCCCGTGTGTGATCTCCGACACCATCCCAGACTCTCCCCTCCCCCCCGTGTGTGATCTCCGACACCGTCCCAGACTCTCCCCTCCCCCGTGTGTGATCTCCGACACCGTCCCAGACTCTCCCCTCCCCCCCGTGTGTGATCTCCGACACCGTCCCAGACTCTCCCCTCCCCCCCCGTGTGTGATCTCCGACACCGTCCCAGACTCTCCCCTCCCCCCGTGTGTGATCTCCGACACCGTCCCAGACTCTCCCCTCCCCCCCCGTGTGTGATCTCCGACACCGTCCCAGACTCTCCCCTCCCCCCCCGTGTGTGATCTCCGACACCATCCCAGACTCTCCCCTCCCCCCCCGTGTGTGATCTCCGACACCGTCCCAGACTCTCCCCTCCCCCCCGTGTGTGATCTCCGACACCATCCCAGACTCTCCCCTCCCCCCCGTGTGTGATCTCCGACACCATCCCAGACTCTCCCCTCCCCCCCGTGTGTGATCTCCGACACCATCCCAGACTCTCCCCTCCCCCCCCCCGTGTGTGATCTCCGACACCGTCCCAGACTCTCCCCTCCCCCCCCCCATGTGTGATCTCCGACACCATCCCAGACTCTCCCCTCCCCCCCGTGTGTGATCTCCGACACCATCCCAGACTCTCCCCTCCCCCCCCGTGTGTGATCTCCGACACCGTCCCAGACTCTCCCCTCCCCCCCCGTGTGTGATCTCCGACACCATCCCAGACTCTCCCCTCCCCCCCCCGTGTGTGATCTCCGACACCGTCCCAGACTCTCCCCTCCCCCCGTGTGTGATCTCCGACACCGTCCCAGACTCTCCCCTCCCCCCCCCCCGTGTGTGATCTCCGACACCATCCCAGACTCTCCCCTCCCCCCCCGTGTGTGATCTCCGACACCGTCCCAGACTCTCCCCTCCCCCCCCGTGTGTGATCTCCGACACCATCCCAGACTCTCCCCTCCCCCCCGTGTGTGATCTCCGACACCATCCCAGACTCTCCCCTCCCCCCGTGTGTGATCTCCGACACCGTCCCAGACTCTCCCCTCCCCCCGTGTGTGATCTCCGACACCGTCCCAGACTCTCCCCTCCCCCCGTGTGTGATCTCCGACACCGTCCCAGACTCTCCCCTCCCCCCCGTGTGTGATCTCCGACACCATCCCAGACTCTCCCCTCCCCCCCCGTGTGTGATCTCCGACACCATCCCAGACTCTCCCCTCCCCCCCGTGTGTGATCTCCGACACCATCCCAGACTCTCCCCTCCCCCCCGTGTGTGATCTCCGACACCGTCCCAGACTCTCCCCTCCCCCCCGTGTGTGATCTCCGACACCATCCCAGACTCTCCCCTCCCCCCGTGTGTGATCTCCGACACCGTCCCAGACTCTCCCCTCCCCCCCCGTGTGTGATCTCCGACACCATCCCAGACTCTCCCCTCCCCCCGTGTGTGATCTCCATCCCCCTATGATGTGAGGTTCAGGTGAGGCTCTTTGGACCAATCATCTTATCAATCATACAATTTACTTCCAACATGTGCATTGCGATGGCAGACTACAGACAATAACTTACAGAGTCCAGTGTGGGGGGTTAGAGTGTAAGCTCTGTGGGTCACATTATACAGCAGTGCTGAGTGACAGCGCCACCCGATGGTGAAATGGGTCATTACAGAGGAGGGGGGCAGGTGGGGGGTCATTATGAATTCAGCGGAGGATGGGTAAACCTGAAGCTTGTCCTCTCCGCAGCTGTCCCGCATGGCTTTCCATTGGCTGCATTGAGGTGTACAGGTGAGTGGAGGGTGTGGTTGGCACAGAGGTGAGGCATGGCGAGCGGACGCACACAGACACACCATTCCCAGTTCTGGGTGGAGGGGGCGCTGTCATTGGATTCTAGGACTAAGGAGTGGAAGGAAAGCGAAGTGCGGCGGCGTCTGCCTGGCTGCAAGTTCCTGCGATAAATATTCAGAAGATTGGCACTTTTCCTGGGAAACCGTTCTGACGAGGTGGACCAGACTACAAGCCCACCACCCTCCACCCGATCCCGGTTCTCCCTCTCTGTCCATTGGGTTTAGGACCACTGGCAGGAACAGTCTGTCGGTTCTTGGATGGAATAATTGACCCAAGTGGAGTTTCCGGTGCAATATAACTGAATGACCCGCCGCTGGAGGCCGAGCTCCCGGCAGCACTTGCAGAAGCGGGCGTAGGTATTGATGTTGTAGTTGTAGATGCTGGCAGAGGGGCACTTCCCGTCACATGACACGATGTTCACCTGCGGAGGAGAGCAGAACCACATCAACAACATGGCTATTCACCAAGACTGTCAGCTTCACCACGAGCCACGGAACCCTCACCGAGCCACGAAACCCTCACCGAGCCACGGAACCCTCACCGAGCCACGGAACCCTCACCGAGCCACAAAACCCTCACCGAGCCACGGAACCCTCACCGAGCCACGAAACCCTCACCGAGCCACGAAACCCTCACCGAGCCACGACACCCTCACCGAGCCACGAAACCCTCACCGAGCCACGGAACCCTCACCGAGCCACGACACACTCACCGAGCCACGAAACCCTCACCGAGCCACGGAACCCTCACCGAGCCAAGGTACCCTCACCGAGCCACGGAACCCTCATCGAGCCCCTGGACCCTCACCGAGCCACGGAACCCTCACTGAGCCAAGGTACCCTCACCAAGCCACAGAACCCTCACCAAGCCACTGAACCCTCACCGAGCCACTGAACCCTCACTGAGCCACCCGAACCCTCAGCGAGCCACGGAACCCTCACCGAGCCCCTGGACCCTCACCGAGCCATGAAACCCTCACGAGCCACTGGACCCTCACCGAGCCACGGAACTCTCACCGAGCCACGGAACCCTCACCAAGCCATGAAACCCTCACCGAGCCATGAAACCCTCACCAAGCTATGAAACCCTCACTGAGCCCCTGGACCCTCTCCGAGCCATGGAACTCTCACCAAGCCAAGGTACCCTCAGCGAGCCACGGAACCCTCACCGAACCCCGGAACCCTCACCGAACCCCGGAACCACCACTGAGCTCCGGAACCCTCGCCGAGCCCCGGAACCATCACCAAACCCCGGAACCATCACCGAACCCCGGAACCACCACTAAGCTCCGGAACCCTCACCGAACCCTGGAACCATCACCGAGCTCCGGAAACCCTCGCCGAGCCCCGGAACCCTCACCGAACCCCGGAACCATCACCGAACCCCGGAACCACCGCTGAGCTCCGGAAACCCTCACCGAGCCCCGGAACCCTCACCGAGCCCCGGAACCCTCACCGAACCCCGGAACCATCACCGAACCCCGGAACCATCACCGAACCCCGGAACCACCACTGAGCTCCGGAACCCTCGCCGAGCCCCGGAACTGCTGAAAGTGATGTGTGGACGCGGTGTGGTCTGGATCAGGAGAAGTGTGAAGTGTGATGTGTGGGGTGACAGTCCTTTCATGGGCTGAGCTCACAATGTACTTACTGGGGTGTTACTTCTACAATCGTTCTTCCTGATCGTCATCCGGACCGTCACCCGCTTACAGAACTTTCCATCTTCCTTACCTGAAACACACAAAATCCTACTTAGGACTTGCCCAAAGAGCTGACACTTCCTGGCCCTCAGAGCTGACACTTCCTGGCCCTCAGAGCTGACACTTCCTGGCCCCAAGAGCTGACACTTCCTCGCCCTAAGAGCTGACACTTCCTGGCCCTCAGAGCTGACACTTCCTGGCCCCAAGAGCTGACACTTCCTCGCCCTAAGAGCTGACACTTCCTGGCCCTCAGAGCTGACACTTCCTGGCCCCAAGAGCTGACACTTCCTGGCCCCAAGAGCTGACACTTCCTGGCCCCAAGAGCTGATACTTCCTGGCCCCAAGAGCTGATACTTCCTGGCCCCAAGAGCTGACACTTCCTCGCCCTAAGAGCTGACACTTCCTCGCCCTCAGAGCTGACACTTCCTGGCCCCAAGAGCTGACACTTCCTGGCCCCAAGAGCTGATACTTCCTGGCCCCAAGAGCTGACACTTCCTGGCCCCAAGAGCTGATACTTCCTGGCCCCAAGAGCTGACACTTCCTGGCCCCAAGAGCTGACACTTCCTGGCCCCAAGAGCTGACACTTCCTGGCCCCAAGAACTGACACTTCCTGGCCCCAAGAGCTGACACTTCCTGGCCCCAAGAGCTGATACTTCCTGGCCCCAAGAGCTGACACTTCCTGGTCCCAAGAGCTGACACTTCCTGGCCCCAAGAGCTGACACTTCCTGCCCCAAGAGCTGACACTTCCTGGCCCCAAGAGCTGACACTTCCTGGTCCCAAGAGCTGACACTTCCTGGCCCCAAGAGCTGACACTTCCTGGCCCCAAGAGCTGACACTTCCTGGCCCCAAGAGCTGACACTTCCTGGCCCCAAGAGCTGATACTTCCTGGCCCCAAGAGCTGAAACTTCCTGGCCCCAAGAGCTGACACTTCCTGGCCGCAAGAGCTGACACTTCCTGGCCCCAAGAACTGACACTTCCTGGCCCCAAGAGCTGACACTTCCTGGCCCCAAGAGCTGATACTTCCTGGCCCCAAGAGCTGACACTTCCTGGTCCCAAGAGCTGACACTTCCTGGCCCCAAGAGCTGACACTTCCTGGCCCCAAGAGCTGACACTTCCTGGCCCCAAGAGCTGACACTTCCTGGCCCCAAGAGCTGACACTTCCTGGCCCCAAGAGCTGACACTTCCTGGTCCCAAGAGCTGACACTTCCTGGTCCCAAGAGCTGACACTTCCTGGCCCCAAGAGCTGACACTTCCTGGCCCCAAGAGCTGACACTTCCTGGCCCCAAGAGCTGACACTTCCTGGCCCCAAGAGCTGATACTTCCTGGCCCCAAGAGCTGAAACTTCCTGGTCCCAAGAGCTGACACTTCCTGGCCCCAAGAGCTGACACTTCCTGGCCCCAAGAGCTGACACTTCCTGGCCCCAAGAGCTGACACTTCCTGGCCCAAAGAGCTGACACTTCCTGGTCCCAAGAGCTGACACTTCCTGGCCTGGGGCTGGGCTGGTAGTCTGCTATGTCAGCGATGGTTTCTGTGGACTCTAGAAGGCTATCAATCCTCCACCTTTGGGGGGCGCACTTGGCTCTGGATTCCAGGAAAGACGTTGTTGTGTTTAGTGGAGGAAATTGTCTGCAAATTGGAGGAATTCTGACCGCGTGTCCGACCCCCCGGGATCAGAGTGCAGGCTGGACTGTAATCTGTGTATATATCAGACCCGTACTCCGTGTATATACACGATATTCCCAAAAGTATTGGGACGCCTGCCTTTATACACACATGACCTTTAATGACCCCCCAGTCTTAGTCCGGAGGGTTCAATATTGAGTTGGCTCCGCCCTTTACAGCTATAACAGCTTCACCTCTTCTGGGAAGGCCGTCCACAAGGTTTAGGAGGGTGTCTATGGGAATGTTTAACCATTCTTCCAGAAGAGCATTTGTGAGGTCAGGCGTTGATGTTGGATGAGAAGGCCTGGCTCATAGTCTACACTCTAATTCATCCCAAAGATGTTCTATCGGGTTGAGGTCAGGACTCTGTGCAGGCCAGTCAAGTTCCTCCACACCATAATCCCCCCTCTCCCACACCATAATCCCCCCTCCACCCCCCCACCATAATCCCCCTCCCCTCCCCCCACACCATAATCCCCCTCCCCTCCCCCCACACCATAATCCCCCTCCTCTCCCCCCCACACCATAATCCCCCCTCCACCCCCCCACACCATAATCCCCCTCCCCCCACACCATAATCCCCCCTCCACCCCCCCACCATAATCCCCCTCCCCTCCCCCCACACCATAATCCCCCTCCCCTCCCCCCACACCATAATCCCCCTCCTCTCCCCCCACACCATAATCCCCCTCCTCTCCCCCCCACACCATAATCCCCCTCCCCCCACACCATAATCCCCCTCCTCTCCCCCCCACACCATAATCCCCCTCCTCTCCCCCCACACCATAATCCCCCTCCTCTCCCCCCCACACCATAATCCCCCTCCCCCCACACCATAATCCCCCTCCTCTCCCCCCCACACCATAATCCCCCTCCCCTCCCCCCACACCATAATCCCCCTCCCCTCCCCCCACACCATAATCCCCCTCCTCTCCCCCCACACCATAATCCCCCTCCTCTCCCCCCCACACCATAATCCCCCTCCCCCCACACCATAATCCCCCTCCTCTCCCCCCCACACCATAATCCCCCCTCCACCCCCCCACACCATAATCCCCCTCCTCTCCCCCCCACACCAAATGATTGGGACCAGAGCACAAAGCAAGCTCCATAGAGACATGGATGAGATCAATATATTGAACCTTCCAGACAAAGACTTGGAGGCCATTAAAGTTCATGTGTGTAAAGGCAGGCGTCCCAATACTTTTGGTGATATATATAATGCGGAGTTATTCCCGGCAGAGCTCCACCCCCCTCTTCCAACCATTGTGGAGGGAAATGTTCTGCGCTCCTCCTATGACAGCGCCATAGCTGACAATTTACTTACATGTTTTGCAGCATCCCTCCAGGAAGGAAACCACGTATCCGCCCATCTAGAGGACGAGAGAGAAAAACCAAAGAATATTCACCAATTCTGTCCCACATTCATCACAGCCAATCAGAATTCATCTCATTATTCATCACAACCAATCAGAATTCATCTCATTATTCATCACAGCCAATCAGAATTCATCTCATTATTCATCACAACCAATCAGAATTCATCTCATTATTCATCACAACCAATCAGAATTCATCTCCTTCTGACCCCTAATCTATCCATTATGAGTTACTCTGTATCCCTATCCATAGAGATCACTATTGATACAGACAGCGCCTCCTCCTCATGTATTTATCTCGGAGGTCTCCGGGTCAGGAAGGAAGGAAGGTGTTGGATGATTTCTCGGTATTGAACACTTTGGCCCTCAGGCTGGAGGTGAAACATTTTACATTGGTAGTAATGTGATGGGTCATCTCAGGGACGTTGGTTGTCGGGGAGCAATCAATCGCTGGCATCCTAACAACCATCAAAAATCCATAGCGGACCCTTATCCCAGCATGTGCCCCCCTCCCCCTGCCTCCTGAACCATGCCAGGCCACATGCCTCATGTTGTTGGGGATAACGGCCACTTCCCCACACCCCTGGCCCGGTGGTTGGGGGGTCTGAAGAGTCTGGTATAGAATTTGGGGGGACCTCATGCCTGGGCTGGTTTTCCCTCTAAATTTCATACCAGACCTGAAGGGCCTTCCAAGAATTGTGTGGAAACCCCCCCCCCTCGCTTTTGTTTTTACACTCTTCCCACCTCTTTGCTTCGTTCATCAGTGGAAAATCCCCGGCTGACAGCTGATTGAGCTGGGTGGGGATAATCACTGGTTGCTAGGACGCTGGTGGATGTTGGCTTCCCGACAACCAGGAGCCCTGAGCTGAAGCCATCATGCTTAATCAAATGTTCAATTCTAAAGCTGGCCAAAGATGGTTCCAATCTCAGGTTGAAGGTACCCAGGCCAATGGATCGACTGAAAGTACCCAGGTCAATGGATCGACTGAAGGTACCCAGGTCAATGGATCGACTGAAGGTACCCAGGTCAATGGATCGACTGAAGGTACCCAAGTCAATGGATCGACTGAAGGTACCCAGGTCAATGGATCGACTGAAGGTACCCAGGTCAATGGATCGACTGAAGGTACCCAGGCCAATGGATCGACTGAAGGTACCCAGGCCAATGGATCGACTGAAAGTACCCAGGTCAATGGATCGACTGAAGGTACCCAGGTCAATGGATCGACTGAAGGTACCCAGGTCAATGGATCGACTGAAGGTACCCAGGCCAATGGATCGACTGAAGGTACCCAGGCCAATGGATCGACTGAAGGTACCCAGGTCAATGGATCGACTGAAAGTACCCAGGTCAATGGATCGACTGAAGGTACCCAGGTCAATGGATCGACTGAAAGTACCCAGGTCAATGGATCGACTGAAGGTACCCAGGCCAATGGATCAACTGAAAGTACCCAGGTCAATGGATCGACTGAAGGTACCCAGGTCAATGGATCGACTGAAAGTACCCAGGCCAATGGATCGACTGAAGGTACCCAGGCCAATGGATCAACTGAAAGTACCCAGGTCAATGGATCGACTGAAGGTACCCAGGTCAATGGATCGACTGAAAGTACCCAGGCCAATGGATCGACTGAAGGTACCCAGGTCAATGGATCGACTGAAAGTACCCAGGTCAATGGATCGACTGAAGGTACCCAGGCCAATGGATCAACTGAAAGTACCCAGGTCAATGGATCGACTGAAGGTACCCAGGTCAATGGATCGACTGAAAGTACCCAGGTCAATGGATCGACTGAAGGTACCCAGGTCAATGGATCGACTGAAAGTACCCAGGTCAATGGATCGACTGAAGGTACCCAGGCCAATGGATCAACTGAAAGTACCCAGGTCAATGGATCGACTGAAGGTACCCAGGTCAATGGATCGACTGAAAGTACCCAGGCCAATGGATCGACTGAAGGTACCCAGGCCAATGGATCAACTGAAAGTACCCAGGTCAATGGATCGACTGAAGGTACCCAGGTCAATGGATCGACTGAAAGTACCCAGGCCAATGGATCGACTGAAGGTACCCAGGCCAATGGATCGACTGAAGGTACCCAGGCCAATGGATCGACTGAAGGTACCCAGGCCAATGGATCGACTGAAGGTACCCAGGCCAATGGATCGACTGAAGGTACCCAGGCCAATGGATCGACTGAAGGTACCCAGGCCAATGGATCGACTGAAGGTACCCAGGTCAATGGATCGACTGAAGGTACCCAGGTCAATGGATCGACTGAAAGTACCCAGGTCAATGGATCGACTGAAGGTACCCAGGCCAATGGATCAACTGAAAGTACCCAGGTCAATGGATCGACTGAAGGTACCCAGGTCAATGGATCGACTGAAAGTACCCAGGTCAATGGATCGACTGAAGGTACCCAGGTCAATGGATCGACTGAAAGTACCCAGGTCAATGGATCGACTGAAGGTACCCAGGCCAATGGATCAACTGAAAGTACCCAGGTCAATGGATCGACTGAAGGTACCCAGGTCAATGGATCGACTGAAAGTACCCAGGCCAATGGATCGACTGAAGGTACCCAGGCCAATGGATCAACTGAAAGTACCCAGGTCAATGGATCGACTGAAGGTACCCAGGTCAATGGATCGACTGAAAGTACCCAGGCCAATGGATCGACTGAAGGTACCCAGGCCAATGGATCGACTGAAGGTACCCAGGCCAATGGATCGACTGAAGGTACCCAGGCCAATGGATCGACTGAAGGTACCCAGGCCAATGGATCGACTGAAGGTACCCAGGCCAATGGATCGACTGAAGGTACCCAGGCCAATGGATCGACTGAAGGTACCCAGGTCAATGGATCGACTGACTTGGGTACAACCATGATCTCGGATTTTCAGCATGAGATTACTTCCATTGGCCACAGCTGCTATCAATAATCATTGTGTTCTCCCGACAGGGACAGCTCCCTGCCCCCCCCACTGCCCCCCACTGGGAGAACACAATAGCTCCACCGGGATGTAGAGAGCAGAGAGCTGGAATGTGTTTATCTGCCCAGCAGAGAATCAGACTTGCTTCCTTCAGGGCTGCTCAACTTCTGGCACCGCCTGACTTCTGGCACCGCCTGACTTCTGGTACCCCCTGACTTCTGGCACCCCCTGACTTCTGGACCCCCTGACTTCTGGTACCCCCTGACTTCTGGCACCCCCTGACTTCTGGACCCCCTGACTTCTGGCACCGCCTGACTTCTGGTACCCCCTGACTTCTGGTACCCCCTGACTTCTGGCACCCCCTGACTTCTGGACCCCCTGACTTCTGGCACCCCCTGACTTCTGGCACCCCCTGACTTCTGGCACCACCTGACTTCTGGTACCCCCTGACTTCTGGTACCCCCTGACTTCTGGCACCCCCTGACTTCTGGTACCCCCTGACTTCTGGCACCCCCTGACTTCTGGCACCACCTGACTTCTGGCACCCCCTGACTTCTGGTACCCCCTGACTTCTGGTACCCCCTGACTTCTGGCACCACCTGACTTCTGGCACCACCTGACTTCTGGCACCCCCTGACTTCTGGCACCACCTGACTTCTGGCACCACCTGACTTCTGGCACCCCCTGACTTCTGGCACCACCTGACTTCTGGCACCACCTGACTTCTGGCACCCCCTGACTTCTGGCACCACCTGACTTCTGGCACCACCTGACTTCTGGCACCCCCTGACTTCTGGTACCCCCTGACTTCTGGCACCCCCTGACTTCTGGTACCCCCTGACTTCTGGCACCCCCTGACTTCTGGACCCCCTGACTTCTGGACCCCCTGACTTCTGGACCCCCTGACTTCTGGTACCCCCTGACTTCTGGCACCACCTGACTTCTGGCACCCCCTGACTTCTGGACCCCCTGACTTCTGGCACCACCTGACTTCTGGCACCACCTGACTTCTGGCACCCCCTGACTTCTGGCACCACCTGACTTCTGGCACCCCCTGACTTCTGGCACCACCTGACTTCTGGCACCACCTGACTTCTGGTACCCCCTGACTTCTGGCACCACCTGACTTCTGGTACCCCCTGACTTCTGGTACCCCCTGACTTCTGGCACCACCTGACTTCTGGCACCCCCTGACTTCTGGCACCACCTGACTTCTGGCACCCCCCTTTGGTGGTTTGTGTCCTTCCACTGCCCCCCTCCTGGGTGACCATGTAGGAGAAGGGTCCAGCAGAGTCAATCTTATGGCTCTAAGTTCCAGAATGCTGACGGGGAACATTAACTCCTGTTGGGTTGCGGTTCTCTGAGCAATCAGGGAGCTGTGGACCTCACCCAGCTCATCTCCACCACCCAGTCAGAGGAAAGGAGCCATTTCCCAGATTCCCAAGTTGGAAATCCACCATGCCAGGAAGTCGGAGGAATGGCAGCACCCCCATATAATGCAAAAAAGGCTTTATTATATCCAAAACATGTAAAAACAATCCATACGGGCGGGGGAACGAAGAGGCCGACGCGTTTCACATGTAAATGTGCTTTGTCATTACCATATGGAAATGTGAGTGTTATCCCAATATATATATATATATATAGAAATGTGAGTGTTATCCCAATATATATATATATATAGAAATGTAAGTGTTATCCCAATATATATATATATATATAGAAATGTGAGTGTTATCCCAATATATATATATATATAGAAATGTGAGTGTTATCCCAATATATATATATATATAGAAATGTGAGTGTTATCCCAATATATATATATATATAGAAATGTGAGTGTTATCCCAATATATATATATATATAGAAATGTGAGTGTTATCCCAATATATATATATATATATAGAAATGTGAGTGTTATCCCAATATATATATATATATATAGAAATGTGAGTGTTATCCCAATATATATATATATATATAGAAATGTGAGTGTTATCCCAATATATATATATATATAGAAATGTGAGTGTTATCCCAATATATATATATATATATAGAAATGTGAGTGTTATCCCAATATATATATATATATATAGAAATGTGAGTGTTATCCCAATATATATATATATATATATATAGAAATGTGAGTGTTATCCCAATATATATATATATATAGAAATGTGAGTGTTATCCCAATATATATATATATATAGAAATGTGAGTGTTATCCCAATATATATATATATATATAGAAATGTGAGTGTTATCCCAATATATATATATATATATATATATGAAAATGGAGTTCAAAATTAAACTCCCATTTCCTGTACAAAGTTCTCATCATGACAATCAAACAACGTTTGATATAATATGAACGATGACATTTTATCAAACATAAACCAGGACATGAGCAAAGTAAAAACATTTGTAAGCACAGCAGACATGAGACTGTGGAGGATCAATAATGAGGACATCAATGTATACAAAACACAAATCCCGGAATATGTACATACAGATATACCGCCTCCAAATTCATATCAAGTGAGAAGAGGGGAATTATATACTATGGACTGTAAATATTATTGATCAACAGTCACATGTCAGAATACATGTATGTGCCGTGTGTACATATACTGATCAGTCAGAATACATGTATGTGCCGTGTGTACATATACTGATCAGTCAGAATACATGTATGTGCCGTGTGTACATATACTTATCAGAATACATGTATGTGCCATGTGTACATATACTTATCAGAATACATGTATGTGCCATGTGTACATATACTTATCAGAATACATGTATGTGCCGTGTGTACATATACTGATCAGTCAGAATACATGTATGTGCCGTGTGTACATATACTGATCAGTCAGAATACATGTATGTGCCGTGTGTACATATACTGATCAGTCAGAATACATGTATGTGCCGTGTGTACATATACTTATCAGTCAGAATACATGTATGTGCCGTGTGTACATATACTGATCAGTCAGAATACATGTATGTGCCGTGTGTATATATACTTATCAGAATACATGTATGTGCCGTGTGTACATATACTTATCAGAATACATGTATGTGCCATGTGTACATATACTTATCAGAATACATGTATGTGCCATGTGTACATATACTTATCAGAATACATGTATGTGCCGTGTGTACATATACTTACCAGAATACATGTATGTGCCGTGTGTACATATACTTATCAGAATACATGTATGTGCCGTGTGTACATATACTTACCAGAATACATGTATGTGCCGTGTGTACATATACTTATCAGAATACATGTATGTGCCGTGTGTACATATACTGATCAGTCAGAATACATGTATGTGCCGTGTGTACATATACTGATCAGTCAGAATACATGTATGTGCCGTGTGTACATATACTGATCAGTCAGAATACATGTATGTGCCGTGTGTATATATACTTATCAGAATACATGTATGTGCCGTGTGTACATATACTTATCAGAATACATGTATGTGCCGTGTGTACATATACTTATCAGAATACATGTATGTGCCGTGTGTACATATACTTATCAGAATACATGTATGTGTCGTGTGTACATATACTGATCAGAATACATGTATGTGCCGTGTGTACATATACTTATCAGAATACATGTATGTGCCGTGTGTACATATACTTATCAGAATACATGTATGTGCCGTGTGTACATATACTTATCAGAATACATGTATGTGCCGTGTGTACACATACTTATCAGAATACATGTATGTGCCGTGTGTACATATACTGATCAGTCAGAATACATGTATGTGCCGTGTGTACATATACTTATCAGAATACATGTATGTGCCGTGTGTACATATACTTATCAGAATACATGTATGTGCCGTGTGTACACATACTTATCAGAATACATGTATGTGCCGTGTGTACATATACTGATCAGTCAGAATACATGTATGTGCCGTGTGTACATATACTGATCAGTCAGAGTACATGTATGTGCCGTGTGTACATATACTGATCAGTAAAGAGCCAGGCCTAGATGAACCAATGGCATTTATCTATTGTATTCCATGGTCAATCATAATAATGGGTTCAGTCCCATTCAAAGTTTAAACCCTTTGGAATTCTGGTTTGTAAATCAAATATCCAATACACTTCACATCTACACAACATCCCAGAACTGTCACCTCCTCGTCTCCGTGTGATAATCCTTTCTGGATTTGTATCAAGGAAGTATCACCATTATGAATCTCATTACAATGTCCGGCAACGTTAGTGGCAGCTCCTTTTCAGTATCGCCAACGTGGTCATTCAATCGATCGAAAGGATTTGTGTTTTGTATACATTGTATACATTGATGTCCTCATTATTGATCCTCCACAGTTTCATGTCTTCTATGTTTAGAAATGTTTTTGGTTTTTACTTTGCTCATGTACTGGTTGATGTTTTTAGAATGATGTTTGTTAAAATTGCATCGTTCATATTATATCAAACGTTGTTTGAATTTGATTGTCATGATGAGAACTTGATACAGGAAATGGGAGTTCAATTTTGAAATCTATTTCATACTTGATGTGATTGTAGCCGTATTAGTGCAATTCTGACAGAGAAAATTGAGTTCTGTCCGTGATACTTTTTTATTTGCACTAACATACAATTTTTCAGGACAAGCTTTCGGGGTATGTCCCCTTCTTCAAGGTCCAAGCTGCTATCTTTATTACCATTGATTTGTATGTGTTTGGTTTTCCCTTTTTTTTTTTTTTTCTTCATTAACATTCTGCTTAAAAATTTGTGAATCAGTACTGCTTGGACCTTGAAGAAGGGGACATACCCCGAAAGCTTGTATGTTAGTGCAAATAAAAAAGTATCAGGGACAGAACTCAATTTTCTCTGAAATCTATTTCCATATATATATATATATATATATATATATTGGGATAACACTCACATTTCCATATGGTAATGACAAAGCACATTTACGTGTGAAACGCGTCAGCCTTTTTGTTCCCCCGCCCGTATGGATTGTTTTTACATGTTTTGGATATAATAAAGCCTTTTTGCATTATATGGGAGTGCTGCCATTCCTCCAAATTGTTCCTTACTAGTAGTCTGCTTGCAGTAGCAGGCCATGCTCCTCATGGTTGTAGCATTCTTTGAAGTTTATGGTCAGTACACATCACCTGGGAGCAGCGGCTTTTTTGCATGCCAGGAAGTTGTTTGCAAGGCTGGACATCAGTGGTGGGCAATCCAGAGAGAAGATCTCCTTGTCCCAAATTGTGAGAATATTGATCTGCAATGGTGTAACTGAGCACAGGGCAAACCTGGAAAGAGGCAACCATGAGGTCCAGGACCCTAATAAAGAAGCGGGCTATGGGATGGCTGGTTGGCCTGAGAATTGGTCAGCTGGACCTCAGAGAAGCAATCTATACCTAGGGAAGGAAAATGTTGCCTGGGCTGTGTCCAAGATCAGTCTCAAATACTCCAGATAATGGAAAGGTTGGAGCACAGGCTTCTGGAAGTTCATCACCCAGAAAGTTTGATAAAACTTGAGTGTCCTTTGAATTTTGAAAAGCAGAACCATGGTGGAGCAATCTTTCAGCAGCAGGGGATATACAGTAGGTACCCCGGGACATGGATGCCCTAAGATAGTAGCAGGGCCAGGATTGAAGCAAGTACTTCTGTGAAGGCTCTTGGTGTGGAGGACACCTGAATAACAGATTGAATGTTAGTCTCTCACAGGACAGTGTAGAAAGCGTTGGTGTGCAGAAGAGGTGGGAATGTGAAGATAGACATCATTGATGCCAGAAATTCCACTAATCTGAGCGAAACCCTAACAGATCTTGTGGAATTCATGCGGAATTTGGGGACACACAGATATAGGTTTAAGGATTTTAGGTCCACAATGGCGTAAAACCCTTTGACCTTTCCTCTGCAGGAAGTGAGATTATCACTCCTTGTCCCTGCAATAGATTCAGGGCTGCTAAAATCTGCCTGCCTTTGAGGTGAAGCTGGTTGATTAGAAGGTAGGAATGGAGGATGGGGGAGGAACAGAAATTCTATTTTGTAGCCCCTGGAAACGACAGACTGGACCCCGAGGTCCAGGATGTCTCTGAACCATAATGGCACAAATGCCGACAGACGTCCTACTCCGGACGGTGAGATGGCCCCTTCACTATGAAGAGGGCTTCTGGGTACGCTTGAAGGGTTCTAAGGCTTGCGATGAAAGGTTGGACCCACTCTGGGTGAAATGAAAGGACCACTTTCAGTGGAAGGAGGTGGTAGCCATGCTAGTAGTAGGCTTCAGCTGTTTTTGTGGGGTAGAAGTACTTTCCCCAACCCTTAATTCCTGAATATATTTTTCAAAGGGTTCACCAAAAAGGTGTTCACCATCAAAAGGCATGTAGAAGAGATGTCCTTTATAAGCTGGCTCAGCAGACCAAGCCTTTAACCACGAAATTCTGTCCATTGTCATAC
The DNA here is from genome assembly GCF_042186555.1 of Aquarana catesbeiana. Classification (NCBI taxonomy): domain Eukaryota; kingdom Metazoa; phylum Chordata; class Amphibia; order Anura; family Ranidae; genus Aquarana; species Aquarana catesbeiana. Next base: position 370,956 of record NC_133334.1, on the reverse strand, counting down.
TGGTGAAGTACTTTCCCTAAGATTCCAATACAAGACAGAGGAGCTGAGGGCATGAGCTGCCATTGTTCCAGCAGAACAAGGTCCTCAATGATGATCGTGCTCTCTATTCATTTCTCCAACCCAGGTAGCACAGTCTGGCAAATGAACATACCGGCAATCGCTGGTTGTAAGGCAGGACCGGTAAGAGCAAAGATTGTCTTCAAAACTGTTTGAAGTGTCTATTAACAGAATCCTTGAAGGTGGACACACCCGATGAGATGCTTGATGAGAACAGAAACAGCAGGATTCCTTACCGGGAAAGACCATTTTTTAATACAGTCCTTGTCCATGGGATAGAAGTCAGCAACATTTTTGGAGGAATTAAAACCTTTTCAGAATGTGGCCAATCCTAATGCAAAGCACAGTAATTGTGTGTGCAGAAGAAAGGTCTTTCTGGAATTCTCCAGCTATTTTATGCCCATAGGAGATGGTTATGGCCGAGTAGATTTTTGCTGGGTAAAGGTTGGTACATACCACCTTCATAGGTGGGTTCACTGTAGAAAGCATATGGTGTGTGAAGCCTTCCCTGGAGAACATTCCTCTACAGGATCTTCTTCATCCACCTTACCCTCCTTAATATCATCCTCAAAGAGATTAGGAGGATCATGGTCATCCTCCGGAATAGATTCAGGTGCTGGAGAGGCAGAAGAACACTTTTGGGCTCTGGAGACAGAAGGTTCTAAAAGGTCAGGGAGTCTCCCAAAGAAATCAGACACAGTTGCAGTGAAATTTGCCTTAGTCAGATAAGGTCGCCTGGGAAGGAGCCTAGAATTAGAGAAAGGGAACTGTCAGTATAGGACCGTACTCCGACCCAGGGGAACACCTATGGCCCTGAGCATTCTTTCTGGTTTTCCTTAATGCTGTCTGTACCCCGAGTGCTATCCGGTCCTCGTCTCCCCTGCTCCTTGTCAGTTCTGCTCCTCACCTCCCCTGTGAGGGACTCACAAACAGATGTGGAGTAAGAGGGTATCTGTGAATGGAGTAGCCATAACCCAGGAACTGACTGCCATCCTGTTGCTGTGTCTCTGGACAATAAGTAATCAGGAGATCAGCCAACATGCACTATGTGTTCTCTGGGGGTTCCCAAGGAATTCCCTTCATTTTCAGGGATTTCTTCTCACTTCCTGTTATGACTATGGAACAGGAAGTGAAGCGAAATCTCCACAATGGGACACAGATGGCAAAAAAAAAAAAAAAAATCTGACAGGGGTTATAACCCTACCTTATTCCATCCAAAATGAAAAAAAAGATTGCCTATAGTTCTACTTTAACTATGTCCCATGTAATAGAGACTTTCCAGCGGGAGATGACACTCCACATATAAAAAGAAGACTCTGTCATAAATACAGGGCGACCCATCTTATCTTATCCATGCATCTTCCTTGAAGGAACCCAACTTCACCCATCACAGTGTGTGAACTTCAGAAAGGGTCTGCAGGGTCTGGGTGCCATAGGAATGGACCGCGGCCCCGGACCAGTATGGCACCATGATGCACCACATACCAAGGTGAGCGTCAGACGCAGGATCCAGTGCCTTATGCAAAGATTACAGGCCAGCCCCCCTCCCCCGCTGCTGTGGGGTCCGGGTACAGTTCCCAGGGTGTACATCAAAGGTAACTGATCTGGAAATTGCTAGTGAGCCCAAAGAATATAGGCAGCTGGATCTGGAAATGTCAGTTGTAGCGATAATTAAAAAGAATAGTTTAGAAAGTTCTCCATAAGAGATCCATCACCTAAGAACACCAGCAAAGCCTGGAGTCCCACAGAGCCGGGGGGAGGGGTTATATCCAAACATGCCCAGCTTTTGTCAGTGTCCAATAACCTGAAGGTTGCAGGACATGACCCGCGATCGAAGTCTGGTGACCTGCACTCCAAGACATGGAATGTACAGGAAAGTGGAATTTATCTCATTGATCCTCCTCATGCCAGCGAGTGCCGCCATTGTTTGTAGTGTTTAGAAATGATCCTGGTGTGACCAATGGCCAATCTTCTGCAGGGACACGTCATACCTTTATGAAGGCCTCGAGAAAGGTGGGATAAGTGTCACGGAAACATTGGCTGCCCAATAAATACTCCTTGGGCCCAGTTCTGGGAGTGCTGCCATTGCTTCCAATATACAGAGGAGAAAATACTGATCGTCTCCCCTGTAGATTGTGTAAGTTTTGCCCCCTTACATAGAAATGAAGGGTCTATAATTTTTATCATAGATGTATTTTATATGATAGAGACAGAATATCAACCAAAAATCCAGAAAAATCACACAATACAAATGTTATAAATGGAGTTCAGTGAGTAAAATAAGTATTTGATCCCCTTAGTAGTTGGTGGAGAAACCCTTGTTGGAGATCACAGAGGTCAGACGTTTCTTGTAGGTGGTGATCAGGTTTGCTCACATCTCAGGAGGAATTTTGTCTTCTTTACAGATCTTCTCTAAATCCTTAAGGTTTCTTGGCTGTGGCTTGGCAACTCGAAGTTTCAGCTCCTCCATACATTTTCTATAGGATTAAGGTCTGGAGACTCCATGACCTTAATGTGCTTCTTCTTGAGCCACTCCTTTGTTGCCTTGGTGATATGTTTTGGGTCATTGTCATGCTGGAAGACCCATCCATGACCCATCTTCAGTGTTCTGGATGAGGGAAGAAGGTTCTCATCCAAGATCTTACAGTACATGGCCCCGTCCATTGGCCCCTCAATGCGGCAAAGTCGTCCTGTACCTTTATCAGAGAAACAGCCCCAAATTATCATGTTTCCACCTCCGTGTGTGACTGTAGAGATGGCGGTCTTGGGGTCATCGTCACCATTTTTCTTTCTCCAAACATGGCGAGTCCCCCTCCTCAAGAAGACACATATACAGGAACGTCTGAAGTTGGCCAATGGACCTCTAAATGATTCAAAGAAGGATTGGGAGAAAGTTCTGTGGTCAGATGAGACCAAAATTCAGCTATTTGGCATTAACTCGACTCGCCGTGTTTGGAGGAAGAAAAATGCTGACTTTGACCCTAAGATCTCCATCTCTACAGTCACACACGGAGGTGGAAACATGATGATTTGGGGCTGTTTCTCTGATAAAGGTTCAGGCCGACTTTGCTGCATTGAGGGCCCAATGGACGGGGCCATGTATTGTAAGATCTTGGAGGAGAACCTTCTTCCCTCATCCAGAACACTGAAGATGGGTCATGGATGGGTCTTCCAGCATGACAATGACCCAAAACATACCGCCAAGTCAAAACAAAGGAATGGTTCAAGAAGAAGCACATGAAGGTCATGGAGTGGCCTATCCAGTCTCCAGACCTTAATCCTATAGAAAATGTATGGAGGAGATGAAACTTCGAGTTGCCAAGCGACAACCAAGAAACCTTAAGGATTTAGAGAAGATCTGTAAAGAAGAGTGGACCAAAATCCCTCCTGAGATGTATGCAAACCTGATCATCACCACCTACAAGAAACGTCTGACCTCTGATCACCAACAAGGGTTTCTCCACCAACTACTAAGTCATGTTTAGTGAAGGGGATCAAATACTTATTTTACTCACTGAACTGCAACTCCATTTATAACATTTGTATTGTGTGATTTTTCTGGATTTTTGGTTGATATTCTGTCTCTATCATATAAAATACACCTATGATAAAAATTATAGACCCTTCATTTCTATGTAAGGGGGCAAAACTTACACCATCTGCAGGGGAGACGATTGTTGTTTTCTCCTCTGTATGTGTAGTTTGAGTGAGGAGGAAATATTTCCAGGGATATGGATGCTGAGAGATCATTCTCTAAGTCAGGTCGGACCGGTCTAATACACAATATACAAGGCAGAGGGACTTCTAATGGGTAGGGAGAGGCTTTGGGGTTCTCCTGATCCTAGCGGGTTTGTACAATGTCCATATAGATTCCCCCGAAGAAGCTGTGGCCTGTAACCCGCGGTGATGCCTCTACCAATACCCATTCCTATGTGAGAGCGACACATACATTTTACAAGCAGGCAGGGCTGACACCGGCTCCTCGGGTCCCCTATCCCACCCTTACATACAATTCACACGCTCAGCATCCATGGCAGACAAAACCCCGGAAATCTGAAATCATTTATCAATCATCTGATTGGACAGCAGCAGTTGAAGAGCATTACAGGACACAGACAGCACTAAGCCAATCAGATTAACCAGCTCCGGGGCCACAGACCAGGAAGGAGGAGGGCCCGAGGTGCCAGGTGTCAGCCCCGCCATTATCCAATTTGTAGCATGCAGGAGAAAGTCAGCAGAGTGTTGGATGAGAATCGTTCCACTGACCTTTATACATTCGGTCTCATTAAAGGGGGGGCAGTTGATGGCTGAGGTCATTAACACCGGTCCTACTGAGGTGTTTGTACAGTCGTATCTCAGGCACTTAGCTATCCAGGAGGAACCAGGCTACAGCCATATGAGAGAGAACATGGAGAGAAGAGTGTCAGTAGATGGACATCCCACAGAATGAGGAGGACTGGGGGGGACCATAGGGGGTGATATATGGGGGCCACAGGGACTTTAATACCATGACACCACTGCAAAATAGATGTAGGTCAAGACAGGAGAAGAGAGCCCATTATCTACAGGAGAGGAGAAGAGAGCCCATTATCTACAGGAGAGGAGAATAGAGCTCATTATCTACAGGTCAGGAGAGGAGAAGAGAGCCCATTATCTACAGGAGAGGAGAAGAGAGCCCATTATCTACAGGAGAGGAGGAGAGAGCTCATTATCTACAGGAGAGGAGAAGAGAGCTCATTATCTACAGGAGAGGAGAATAGAGCTCATTATCTACAGGTCAGGAGAGGAGAAGAGAGCCCATTATCTACAGGAGAGGAGAAGAGAGCCCATTACCTACAGGAGAGGAGAATAGAGCTCATTATCAACAGGTCAGGAGAGGAGAAGAGAGCCCATTATTTACAGGAGAGGAGAAGAGAGCCCATTATCTACAAGCCAGGAGAGGAGAAGAGAGCTCATTATCTACAGGTCAGGAGAGGAGAAGAGAGCACATTATCTTCAGGTCTGGAGAGGAGAAGAGAGCACATTATCTTCAGATTACAATACTACTTACTGTGGTGGAACATAGTTATTCAGAATGGCAAAGCAGAGAATAAATGGTGATATTGATAGTGGTATGGAGGGTGGTATGGATGGTGGTATGGATGGGGTATGGATGGTGGTATGAATGGTGATATGGAGGGTGGTATGGATGGTGGTATGGATGGGGTATGGATGGTGGTATGAATGGTGGTATGGAGGGTGGTATGGATGGTGGTATGGAGGGTGGTATGGATGGTGGTATGGAGGGTGGTATGGATGGGGTATGGATGGTGGTATGAATGGTGGTATGGAGGGTGGTATGGATGGTGGTATGGAGGGTGGTATGGATGGGGTATGGATGGTGGTATAGACGGTGGTATGGATGGTGGTATAGACGGTGGTATGGACGGTGGTATAGACGGTGGTATGGACGGTGGTATAGATGGGGTATGGATGGGGTATGGATGTTGGTATGGATGGGGTATGGATGGTGGTATAGATGGGGTATGGATGCGGTATGGACAGTGGTATGGATGGGGTATGGATGGGGTATGGACAGTGGTATGGATGGGGTATGGACGGTGGTATGGATGGGGTATGGACGGTGGTATGGATGGTGTATGGATGGTGGTATGGACGGTGGTATGGACAGTGGTATGGACAGTGGTATGGATGGGGTATGGATGGGGTATGGACGGGGTATGGACGGTGGTATGGATGGGGTATGGACGGTGGTATGGATGGGGTATGGATGGGGTATGGACAGTGGTATGGATGGGGTATGGATGGTGGTATGGATGGTGGCATGGACGGTGGTATGGACGGGGTATGGACAGTGGTATGGACGGGGTATGGATGGTGGTATGGATGGAGGTATGGATGGTGGTATGGATAGTGGTACAGATGGTGATATGGATGGTGGTATGGAGGGTGGTATGGAGGGTGGTATGGATGGGGTATGGATGGGGTATGGACGGTGGTATGGATGGGGTATGGATAGTGGTATAGATGGTGATATGGAAGGTGGTATGGAGGGTGGTATGGACGGTGGTATGGAGGGTGGTATGGATGGTGGTATGGAGGGTGGTGTGATGAACCCTTGTCCTCAACAGGACTATGTCTGCCGTAAATGCTTCCTCTGTCCAGAACCAGCACTATCCAAGACCCTTTAGCTCACCCAGTCACCAGACGTAACTCAGTGTAGGGTGAAAAACATCAAACTCTCTTTATTCCAGCACATGTTACCACAGTTATACAACTCAGAGACACTCCCCCCATCCTTGGATTCAGGGCGGGGTAAACTGTCCAATCACAATAGACACACAGGTCAGGTGTATTCAGATTTCTCATCAGTAAACAGTCTTATCAGCAGGGAGAGCTGTTGGAGGAATTCGCCCCCACCAATCCCACAACTAATCTACATACACATCCCATAATATCCAAGGCAGACAGACACAATAGAACATTGGAATACAACCAAACCCCAAACGATCCCAACAAAAAGTGCACAACATCATGAGACAACACACAATATATACATATATACAACATTCCAGTGTGGCTGTACAGTGTGTCTAAATAGCACAGATCATAGTGGGGTTCTCGGGTACCCTGGGCCCCTAATAGACACAGGGTGATTTACACATAAGGGGGTCGGGGGAGCTGGACATGGAGTCTCCAGAGCTCTCCAAGGTAAGCTGAGTTCCACAAACCCCCCACCCAAAGTGACTCCCGTCACACATCTTCCCTTTCGCCAGGAGACTAACACAGGAGGAGACCCCAGACGTGTTGACTCCGAAGTTAGTCAGTAGTTCCAGCCCCCCAATGCCGGTACCCACACAGTACCCCAAATAAATTGTCCCAAACAAAGCATTACTCACCCCGCCAACCTCTGCCTCTCTCAGAGAACATGCCCACCACTGGGGAGAGGCCTGGACTGGTCCTTCTCCCTGGAGTCCTTTCACCTGCTGGAGAGAAGACAGGGTGACTGGGCTCACTCCATAATGCTGTTGTGGATCTGGGCTGACTGCCCACCATCCCTGGGGTATACAAGTGGAGACTGAAGTCCCATCCACTTTTGGTAGGTTAAAATCCCCTAGTGCTAGCAAAGCATGGTTGACATCATCCTGTCTCAGTGCCGCACCATTTTCTGGGATTGTGTCAGTGGAGACTGAAGTCCCATCCACTACCACAGGAACTTCCTCTTCTGTTAGTTGAATGCAGAGGCCAGCAGCACTCTGCCGTGTTGCCAGCCCTTCTGCTGGGTTGCTGTGAGTGGAGACCGCAGTCCCATCCTCCGATATCAGCTCAAGCTGCAGTTGTGTGCAGAGGACAGTAGCATTCTGCCCTGTTAGCACTTCAGCTGAGGACCCCACATCATCCACCCTGGCTAACTGTTGGGAAGTGACCGTCACCTTCTCACCATGGGCCCCTGGAACTGCCGCAGGTGGGGAGCAGAGGTCTTGGACCCTCTGTCCGGTGACCATCGCTTCAGCTGGGGAAGTCTCTGGTAACTCCACAGATGCTGCTGTTGGTGCTGGGCAGAGCTCAGTGAAGTTTGGTCTTAATACCAGCTCTTCTGCTGAAGGCTCACCAGATTGTTCTTCCTCAGCAGAACAGTCTATCAAATCCCCAATCTCTATAACTGGTGTCTGGGGATAGAGATTCACCATCTCCTGTCTGTAGAACGAAGAAGAGGTTACTGGTGCTCAGCAAAGCTCAGTGATGTCTGGTCCTGATGCCAGCTCTCCTGCTGAGTTGGTGGCATCATTCTGGGGTGCCATCTGCTGCTGGCAAGGAGAGCCGGCTGCTCATTCTCCCTTACTCTCATCTGGCTGCTGGGACGACATGTCTCTAGTACTGTCTCCCAGGTGCATGGATCTTTGCTGAGGAGGGAAGATCGCTTCCTCCACCCTGGCCAACTGTTAGGAAGGGAGGACGAACACCTCTCCCTTCGCGCCCTGGATCTTAATCTGCTGCTGGGAAGTTACATAGTAGATGAGGTTGAAAAAAGACACAAGTCCATCAAGTCCAACCTATGTGTGATTATGTGTCAGTATTACATTGTATATCTCTGTATGTTGCGGTTATTCAGGTGCTTATCTAATAGTTTCTTGAAGCTATCAATGCTCCCCGCTGAGGCCACCGCCTGTGGAAGGGAATTCCACATCCTTGCCGCTCTTACAGTAAAGAACCCTCTACGTAGTTTAAGGTTAAACCTCTTTTCTTCTAATTTTAATGAGTGGCCACGAGTCTTGTTAAAAACTCTCTTACGCGATAAAGTTTTATTTCTATTGTAGGGTCACCAGTCCGGTATTTATATATTGTGGGGTCACCAGTCCGGTATTTATATATTGTGGGGTCACCAGTCCGGTATTTATATATTGTGGAGTCACCAGTCCGGTATTTCTATATTGTGGGGTCACCAGTCCGGTATTTGTATATTGTGGGGTCACTAGTCCGGTATTTATATATTGTGGGGTCACCAGTCCGGTATTTGTATATTGTGGGGTCACTAGTCCGGTATTTATATATTGTGGGGTCACCAGTCCGGTATTTGTATATTGTGGGGTCACCAGTCCGGTATTTATATATTGTGGGGTCACCAGTCCGGTATTTATATATTGTGGGGTCACCAGTCCGGTATTTATATATTGTGGGGTCACCAGTCCGGTATTTATATATTGTGGGGTCACCAGTCCGGTATTTATATATTGTGGGGTCACCAGTCCGGTATTTATATATTGTGGGGTCACCAGTCCGGTATTTGTATATTGTGGGGTCACCAGTCCGGTATTTATATATTGTGGGGTCACCAGTCCGGTATTTATATATTGTGGGGTCACCAGTCCGGTATTTATATATTGTGGGGTCACCAATCCGGTATTTATATATTGTGGGGTCACCAGTCCGGTATTTGTATATTGTGGGGTCACCAGTCCGGTATTTATATATTGTGAGGTCACCAGTCCGGTATTTGTATATTGTGGGGTCACCAGTCCGGTATTTATATATTGTGGGGTCACCAGTCCGGTATTTATATATTGTGGGGTCACCAGTCCGGTATTTATATATTGTGGGGTCACCAGTCCGGTATTTATATATTGTGGGGTCACCAGTCCGGTATTTATATATTGTGGGGTCACCAGTCCGGTATTTATACATTGAAATCATATCCCCTCTCAAGCGTCTCTTCTCCAGAGAGAATAAGTTCAGTGCTCACAACCTTTCCTCATAACTAAGATCCTCCAGACCCTTTATTAGCTTTGTTGCCCTTCTTTGTACTCGCTCCATTTCCAGTACATCCTTCCTGAGGACTGGTGCCCAGAACTGGACAGCATACTCCAGGTGCGGCCGGACCAGAGTCTTGTAGAGCGGGAGAATTATCGTTTTATCTCTGGAGTTGATCCCTTTTTAATGCCAATATTCTGTTTGCTTTATTAGCAGCAGCTTGGCATTGCATGTCATTGCTGAGCCTATCATCTACTAGGACCCCCAGGTCCTTTTCCATCCTAGATCCCCCCAGAGGTTCTCCCCCCAGTCTATAGATTGACTTCAGATTTTTACCACCCAAATACATTATTTTACATTTTTCTACATTGAACCTCATTTGCCATGTAGTTGCCCCTCCCCCATTAATTTGTTCAGGTCTTTTTGCAAGGTTTCCACATCCTGCGGAGAAGTTATTGCCCTGCTTAGCTTAGTATCGTCTGCAAATACAGAGATTGAACTGTTTATCCCATCCTCCAGGTCGTTTATGAACAAATTAAAGCGGAGTTCCACCCTAAAGTGGAACTTCCGCTCATCGGATTCCTCCCCCCCTCCGGTGTCACATTTGGCACCTTTCAGGGGGGAGGGGGGTGCAGATACCTGTATAATACAGGTATCTGCACACACTTCCGGGTATAGCTAGCCGCAGCTAGCCGCAGAGTCCCCGCCCACCCCCGTTGTGTTGTGGGAAATACACAGTTCCCACAACACAATGGGGACCAGTGTAGACGCACAACACGATTCGCGCATGCGCAGTAGGGAACCGGGCAGTGAAGCCGCAACGCTTCACTTCCCGATTCCCTCAGTGAGAATGGCGGCGGCAGCACCCGAGGACTGAGGGACGGTTCGGCCTCGGGTGCCGACATCGCTGGACCCCGGGACAGGTGAGTGACCTTATTTTAAAAGTCTGACATCTAAAAAAAAATTTTAGTGAAACTCCGCTTTAAATAGGATTGGTCCCAGCACAGAACCCTGGGGAACCCCACTACCCACCCCTGACCATTCTGAGTACTCCCCATTTATCACCACCCTCTGAACTCGCCCTTGTAGCCAGTTTTCAACCCATGTACTCACCCTATGGTCCATGCCAACGCACCTTATTTTGTACAGTAAACGTTTATGGGGAACTGTGTCAAATGCTTTTGTAGAATCCAGATACACCATGTCTACGGGCCTTCCTTTATCTAGATGGCAACTCACCTCCTCATAGAAGGTTAATAGATTGGTTTGGCAAGAACGATTCTTCATGAATCCATGCTGATTACTGATAATGATATCATTCTTATTTCTAAAATCTTGTATATAGTCCCTTATCATCCCTTCCAAGAGTTTACATACTATTGATGTTAGGCTAACTGGTCTGTAATTCCCAGGGATGTATTTTGGGCCCTTTTTAAATATTGGTGCTACATTGGCTTTTCTCCAATCCAAGTGACCATCTCCTTCTCACCCTGGGCCTCTGGAACTGCCGCAGGTGTGGGTCAGAGGTCTTGGACCCTCTGTCCAGTTGTCAGCGCTTCAGCTGCAGAAGTTTCTGGTAACTCCACAGATGCTGCCGGCAGAAAATCCCATGTCTGTCAGTATTGTGGGAGAAAGGCCAACTGCCTCTTCTCTCAGGAATGCTGAAGCTGCTGTTGGTGCTGGACAGAGGTTAGCAGAGCTCTGCCCTGTGGTCAGCACTTCAGCTTTGGGGACGGCAATCTCCGGAGTCTCCACTGCTGATTCTCTGGCATGTTGCTGAACGTGTTCTAGCAGTTTCCTGTATGCCCTTTCCAGATGCTGTTCCTTCCTTAGCAAATAGGCCAGATCAGGTTTAAGCTCTGAAACCCCTGCAAGACCGAGCATAGCCTCTCTGTATTCTCGCAGGTCCTCGTGGGTAGGTTCCCCTTCATCGCCAAACACAAAACGATCTGTAAGGCTCTCCCACAGCAATCCAGGGCCTCCAAAGTTATCTCCCTCCGGAAAGCATAAATATTCCTGCTCTGCGTGCCATTGCAGAGCCCGATACTGATTGTCCAGCTCTATCTCCTGCTGGACCAGCCTGTCCAACTCAGTCACCCATTGCTCTTGGAGTCGCTCTCCCAGGAATGCCATCGGTAACTCCCCTTGGTCACTGGCCCGTTGCTCTGGGGTTGGAAAGCACTTGCCCTGTTGCATACCAGCAACCTGGAGGGCTCTAATCCAGAGTCCTACCCGAATCTGCTGCCTGACCTCCAGGTATTCATCCTCAGACACAGCCCTGGAGTATGCTGAAAGGACGATCTGCAGCAGCCCAGGGAACTCTGATGCCAGGTCCATATCTCCGCTGGGGTGACTGAAGTCTGCTATCCTAATCTTGGATCCAGAGGGAGGTTTGGACACGTTCACATCCAGGAAGCACAATCCCATCTCTGCCAACCAGTTGTGACGACCCCTTGTCCTCAACAGGACTATGTCTGCCGTAAATGCTTCCTCTGTCCAGAACCAGCACTATCCAAGGCCCTTTAGCTCACCCAGTCACCAGCCGTAACTCAGTGTAGGGTGAACAACATCAAACTCCTTTATTCCAGCACGTTACCACAGATATACAACTCAGAGACACTCCCCCCCATCCTTGGATTCAGGGCGGGGTAAACTGTCCAATCACAATAGACACACAGGTCAGGTGTATTCAAACTTCTCATCAGTAAACAGTCTTATCAGCAGGGAGAGCTGTTGGAGGAATTCGCCCCCACCAATCCCACAACTAATCTACATACACATCCCATAATATACTTTTCTTCCAAGGCAGACAGATACAATAAAACAATGGAATACAACCACACCCCAAACGATCCCAGCAAAGAGTCCACAACAGCATGAGACAACACACAATATATACATATATACAACATTCCAGTGTGGCTGTACAGCGAATCCGACTTGCACAGACCATAGTGGGGTTCTCAGGCACCCTGTGCCCCTAATGGACACAGGGTGATTTACACATAAGCGGGGGCGGGGTAGCTGGACAAGGAGTCACCAGAGCTCTCCAAGGTAAGCTGAGTTCCACAAACCCCCCACCCAAAGTAACTCCCGTCACAGGTGGTATTGATGGTGGTATAGAGGGTGGTATGGATTGGGGTATAGACGGTGGTATGGATGGGGTATGGACATTGGTATGGACGGTGGTATGGATGGGGTATGGACAGGGGTATGGACGGTGGTATGGATGGGGTATGGACGGTGGTATGGACGGTGGTATGGACGGTGGTATGGATGGCGGTATGGAGGGTGGTATGGAAGGTGGTATGGACGGTGGTATGGACGGTGGTATGGAGGGTGGTATTGACGGTGGTATGGACGGTGGAATGGATGGTGGTATGGAGGGTGGTATGGAGGGTGGTATGGACGGTGGAATGGATGGTGGTATGGACGGTGGTATGGACGGTGGTATGGGTGGTGGTATGGATGGTGGTATAGACGGTGGTATGGATGGTGGTATAGATGGTGGCATGGATGGGGTATGGACGGTGGTATGGATGGTGGTATGGATGGGGTATGGACAGTGGTAGGGATGGGGTATGAATGGTGGTATGGATGGTGGTATGGATGGTGGTATGGATGGGGTATGGACGGTGGTATGGATGGGGTATGGATGGGGTATGGATGGTGGTATGGATGGTGGTATGGACGGTGGTATAGATTGTGGTATGGACGGTGGTATAGATGGTGGTATGGACGGTGGTATGGATGGGGTATGGACGGTGGTATGGATGGGGTATGGACGGTGGTATGGATGGAGTATGGACGGTGGTATGGATGGGGTATGGACGGTGGTATGGATGGTGGTATGGACGGTGGGTTGGATGGGGTATGGACGTGGTATGGATGGTGGTAGGGATGGGGTATGGACAGTGGTATGGATGGGGTATGGACGGTGGTATGGACGGTGGTATGGATGGTGGTACGGATGGTGGTATGGATGGTGGTATGGATGGTGGTACGGATGGTGGTAGGGATGGGGTATGGACGGTGGTATGGACGGTGGTATGGATGGGGTATGGACAGTGGTAGGGATGGGGTATGAATGGTGGTATGGATGGTGGTATGGATGGTGGTATGGATGGGGTATGGACGGTGGTATGGATGCTGGTATGGATGGGGTATGGATGGGGTATGGATGGTGGTATGGATGGTGGTATGGATGGTGGTATAGATGGTGGTATGGACGGTGGTATAGATGGTGGTATGGACGGTGGTATGGATGGGGTATGGACGGTGGTATGGATGGGGTATGGACGGTGGTATGGATGGAGTATGGATGGGGTATGGACGGTGGTATGGATGGGGTATGGACGGTGGTATGGATAGGGTATGGACGGTGGTATGGATGGGGTATGGACGGTGGTATGGATGGTGGTATGGACGGTGGGTTGGATGGGGTATGGACGTGGTATGGATGGTGGTAGGGATGGGGTATGGACGGTGGTATGGACGGTGGTATGGATGGTGGTACGGATGGTGATATGGATGGTGGTATGGATGGTGGTACGGATGGTGGTAGGGATGGGGTATGGACGGTGGTATGGACGGTGGTATGGATGGGGTATGGACGGTGGTATGGACGGTGGTAGGGATGGGGTATGAATGGGGTATGGATGGTGGTATGGACGATGGTATGGATGGGGTATGGATGGGGTATGGACAGTGGTATGGATGGGGTATGGACGGTGGTATGGATAGGGTATGGAAGGTGGTATGGATGGGGTATGGACGGTGGTATGGATGGGGTATGGACGGTGGTGTGGATGGGGTATGGATGGTGGTATGGACGGTGGTTTGGATGGGGTATGGACGTGGTATGGATGGTGGTAGGGATGGGGTATGGACAGTGGTATGGATGGGGTATGGATGGGGTATGGATGGTGGTATGGATGGTGGTACGGATGGTGGTAGGGATGGGGTATGGACGGTGGTATGGACGGTGGTAGGGATGGGGTATGGATGGTGGTATGGACGATGGTATGGATGGGGTATGGACGCTGGTATGGATGGGGTATGGGCAGTGGTATGGATGGGGTATGGATGGGGTATGGACGGTGGTATGGATGGGGTATGGACGGTGGTATGGATGGGGTGGGGTATGGACGGTGGTATGGATGGGGTATGGACGGTGGTATGGATGGGGTATGGATGGTGGTATGGATGGGGTATTGATGGAGGTATAGAGGGTGGTATGGATGGGGTATGGACGGTGGTATGGATGGTGGTAGGGATGGGATATGGATGGTGGTATAGACGGTGGTATGGACGGTGGTATAGATGGTGGTATGGATGGTGGTATAGACGGTGATATGGACGGTGGTATGGATGGTGGTATGGATGGGATATGGACGGTGGTAGGGATGGGGTATGGACGGTGATAGGGATGGGGTATGGAGGGTGGTATAGACGGTGGTATGGGTGGTGGTATGGATGGTGGTATAGACGGTGGTATGGATGGTGGTATAGACGGTGGTATTGAGGGTGGTATAGACGGTGGTATAGACGGTGGTATGGATGGGGTATGGACGGTGGTAGGGATGGGGTATGGACAGTGGTAGGGATGGGGTATGGATGGTGGTATGGATGGTGGTATTGATGGGGTATGGATGGTGGTATGGATGGGGTATGGACGGTGGTATGGATGGTGGAATGGATGGGGTATGGATGGTGTATGGATGGGGTATGGATGGTGGTATGGATGGTGGTATGGACGGTGGTATGGATGGGGTATGGACGGTGGTATAGATGGTGGTATGGATGGTGGTATGGATGGTGGTATGGATGGTGATATGGATGGGGTATAGACAGTGGTATGGATGGGGTATAGACAGTGGTATGGATGGTGGTATGGACGGTGGTATGGATGGTGGTAGGGATGGGATATGGATGGGGTATGGACGGTAGTATGGATGGTGGTATGGACGGTGGTATGGATGGTGGTATAGACGGTGGTATGGATGGGTTATGGACGGTGGTATAGATGGTGGTATAGACGGTGGTATGGACGGTGGTATAGACGGTGGTATGGATGGTGGTATAGACGGTGGTATGGATGGTGGTATAGACGGTGGTATGGATGGTGGTATAGACGGTGGTATGGATGGTGGTATGGATGGTGGTAGGGATGGTGGTATGGACGGTGGTATAGACGGTGGTATGGATGGTGGTATAGACGGTGGTATGGATGGGATATGGACGGTGATATGGATGGGGTATGGACGGTGGTATGGACGGTGGGACTTACCCTGTGAGTGAGAAGAGTTCCGTTCAGCAGGGTCTGAATACAGGACACATTATGACAATGTCCGCAGCAGCGGTTGACATCTCTCGGTGGCTCGTACACCTGGTTCTGGGAGAAGGGACTCTGTCAGCTGATGTGAGCGCTATGATTGTGTCCCAGAATATAAACGTCCCGACCCACCCCCGTTCCAATCTCTCACATACTGGCTTCACATTCTGTATACCGGCCTCAGATGGTGGAACATTCCCCATCTCTATGTAATATAAATCTTCACAATCCATTTCTGTTCTATTATCTACTTCATAGGAGGGAATATGACACACTGGACATATATATATATATATATATATATACACACACAGTATATACACGGAGCTGAGCCACTCACCTTCACTATCCCTTTACTGTCCCTATATATGCACCTCGCCCCATACAGCCTATTGCCTCCTTTCCACTGAGCGGATCGGTTCGGGTTGGTACAGTTTGGAAGGCCTAGAATGGTCCGGCCTATTCAGGTGAGCGTTTCCACTGCAAGTCGGACCGACAGGGGCCATACGTGGGTTTAGAAAAAATGCCTAGCCTGGCGTCACACGTCCACCAATCAGTGGAATGTATCGTAGCTCCGCCCTATCCGAACTGTACCATTTTCTATGGCCCCACATCTGAAGCAGGACCCTGAATGGTTCGTTTGGTTCGGTTGTATGGGCCGCTCTCATAATGGAAACACTCAAAATAGCGAACCGAACCGATCCGCTCAGTGGAAACGAGGCATAAGTGTGTCCTCCATATACCCGTCACAGATATAATTTGTCCTCCATTTACTTTGTTTTATCTCATATATATATATATATACATACACATATATACATTGTCCTATATATACTACCGTTCTGTATTTTATGGCTCCGTACTCCATGGTTCGGCACACTCTATGGCTTGGTACTCCATGGTTCGGCACTCTATGGCTCGGCACTCTATGGCTCGGCACTCCATGGCTCGGCACTCCATGGCTCGGCACTCCATGGCTCGGCACTCCATGGCTCGGCACTCTATGGCTCGGCACTCTATGGCTCGGTAATCTATGGCTCGGCACTCCATGGCTCGGCAATCCGTGGCTCGGCACTCTATGGCTCGGCACTCCATGGCTCGGCACTCCATGGCTCGGCACTCCATGGCTCGGCACTCCATGGCTCGGCACTCCATGGCTCGGCACTCTATGGCTCGGCACTCCATGGCTCGGCACTCTATGGCTCGGCACTCTATGGCTCGGCACTCCATGGCTCGGCACTCTATGGCTCGGCACTCTATGGCTCGGTAATCTATGGCTCGGCACTCCATGGCTCGGCACTCTATGGCTCGGTAATCTATGGCTCGGCACTCTATGGCTCGGCACTCTATGGCTCGGCACTCCATGGCTCGGCACTCTATGGCTCGGCACTCTATGGCTCGGTAATCTATGGCTCGGCACTCCATGGCTCGGCAATCTATGGCTCGGCACTCTATGGCTCGGCACTCTATGGTTTGGTATCTTTCATAGTGAGAACAGAATCGTTTCCTCCATCACTCTCTGAACTCGATTTATCGGGTTAGAAAGTCACTTTTCATAGTGAATGAGGTGAAGTGGCGCTGACTTCAATCATCCAATCATGTGCAAGCAAAAATCTATTTATTTTTAACCTTCCCTTGCCTGTGATTGACTGTTGTTTGCGGTGAATCTTCAGCTTGTGTCACCTCATTCACCGAGAATCCAGGGGACCCCTTTAGTCAATGAGCCCCAAAATCTCAAATCAAACCTTCTTACCGGCTGGCAGCGGGCGGCGCAGCGCAGAGACGAGACGTTGATTTGGTGATATCTGGAGACGGGATCGATGAGCGAGGTGCAGTGCGCTGTGTGACAGACGCCCTCCGCCGTGTGTTCGATGATCGTCTGACCCGGCCGCAGGATTCCGCCATCTTTACTGAGACACACCGAGGCCTTCACTGCCGAGGGAGGAGGAGCCACGTCACAACCAATCCACACAGTGTATAAGGAGCCCTACCCCCAATAAACCTCACCCCCCCCAGTCCTCTACACCCCCCCCCACAATTCTCATCCCCCAACATCCTCTACACCCCCCACAATCCTCACCCCACAATCCTCTACACCCCCCCACAATCCTCACCCCCCAATCCTCTACACCCCCCCACAATCCTCACCCCCCAACATCCTCTACACCCCCCCACAATCCTCACCCCCCAACATCCTCTACACCCCCCCCCACAATCCTCACCCCCCAACATCCTCTACACCCCCCACAATCCTCACCCCACAATCCTCTACACCCCCCCACAATCCTCACCCCCCAATCCTCTACACCCCCCCACAATCCTCACCCCCCAACATCCTCTACACCCCCCCACAATCCTCACCCCCCAACATCCTCTACACCCCCCCCCCACAATCCTCACCCCCCAACATCCTCTACACCCCCCACAATCCTCACCCCACAATCCTCACCCCCCAACATCCTCTACACCCCCCCCACAATCCTCACCCCCCAACATCCTCTACACCCCCCCCACAATCCTCACCCCCCAACATCCTCTACACCCCCCCCACAATCCTCACCCCCAACATCCTCTACACCCCCCACAATCCTCACCCCACAATCCTCTACACCCCCCCACAATCCTCACCCCACAATCCTCACCCCCCAATCCTCTACACCCCCCCACAATCCTCACCCCCCAACATCCTCTACACCCCCCCACAATCCTCACCCCCCAACATCCTCTACACCCCCCACAATCCTCACCCCACAATCCTCACCCCCCAACATCCTCTACACCCCCCCCACAATCCTCACCCCCCAACATCCTCTAGACCCCCCCACAATCCTCACCCCCCAACATCCTCTACACCCCCCACAATCCTCACCCCACAATCCTCACCCCCCAACATCCTCTACACCCCCCCCACAATCCTCACCCCCCAACATCCTCTACACCCCCCCCACAATCCTCACCCCCCAACATCCTCTACACCCCCCCCACAATCCTCACCCCCAACATCCTCTACACCCCCCCCCACAATCCTCACCCCACAATCCTCTACACCCCCCACAATCCTCACCCCACAATCCTCTACACCCCCCACAATCCTCATCCCCCAACATCCTCTACACCCCCCCACAATCCTCACCCCCCAACATCCTCTACACCCCCCCACAATCCTCACCCCCCAACATCCTCTACACCCCCCACAATCCTCACCCCCCAACATCCTCTACACCCCCCCACAATCCTCACCCCCCAACATCCTCTACACCCCCCCACAATCCTCACCCCCCAACATCCTCTACACCCCCCCACAATCCTCATCCCCCAACATCCTCTACACCCACCCCACAATCCTCACCCCCCAACATCCTCTACACCCCCCCACAATCCTCACCCCCCAACATCCTCTACACCCCCCCCACAATCCTCACCCCACAATCCTCTACACCCCCCCACAATCCTCACCCCCCAACATCCTCTACACCCCCCCCACAATCCTCACCCCACAATCCTCTACACCCCCCACAATCCTCACCCCACAATCCTCTACACCCCCCCACAATCCTCACCCCCCAACATCCTCTACACCCCCCACAATCCTCACCCCACAATCCTCTACACCCCCCACAATCCTCACCCCACAATCCTCTACACCCCCCCACAATCCTCACCCCACAATCCTCTACACCCCCCACAATCCTCACCCCAACATCCTCTACACCCCCCACAATCCTCACCCCACAATCCTCTACACCCCCCCACAATCCTCACCCCACAATCCTCTACACCCCCCCACAATCCTCACCCCACAATCCTCTACACCCCCCACAATCCTCACCCCACAATCCTCTACACCCCCCACAATCCTCACCCCACAATCCTCTACACCCCCCCACAATCCTCACCCCACAATCCTCTACACCCCCCACAATCCTCACCCCCAACATCCTCTACACCCCCCACAATCCTCACCCCCCAACATCCTCTACACCCCCCCACAATCCTCACCCCCAAATCCTCTACACCCCCCCCCCCACAATCCTCACCCCACAATCCTCTACACCCCCCCACAATCCTCACCCCCAACATCCTCTACACCCCCCCACAATCCTCACCCCCCAACATCCTCTACACCCCCCCCACAATCCTCACCCCCAAATCCTCTACACCCCCCCACAATCCTCACCCCACAATCCTCTACATCCCCCACAATCCTCACCCCCAACATCCTCTACACCCCCCCACAATCCTCACCCCCAACATCCTCTACACCCCCCCACAATCCTCACCCCCCAACATCCTCTACACCCCCCCCACAATCCTCACCCCCCAACATCCTCTACACCCCCCCACAATCCTCGCCCCCCAATCCTCTACACCCCCCCACAATCCTCACCCCCAACATCCTCTACACCCCCCCACAATCCTCACCCCCAACATCCTCTACACCCCCCCCCTACAATCCTCACCCCCCAACATCCTCTACACCCCCCCCACAATCCTCACCCCCAACATCCTCTACACCCCCCCCACAATCCTCACCCCCCAACATCCTCTACACCCCCCCACAATCCTCACCCCACAATCCTCACCCCCAACATCCTCTACACCCCCCCACAATCCTCACCCCCCAACATCCTCTACACCCCCCCACAATCCTCACCCCCAACATCCTCTACACCCCCCCACAATCCTCACCCCCCAACATCCTCTACACCCCCCCACAATCCTCACCCCCCAACATCCTCTACACCCCCCCACAATCCTCACCCCCCAACATCCTCTACACCCCCCCACAATCCTCATCCCCCAACATCCTCTACACCCACCCCACAATCCTCACCCCCCAACATCCTCTACACCCCCCCACAATCCTCACCCCCCAACATCCTCTACACCCCCCCACAATCCTCACCCCCCAACATCCTCTACACCCCCCCACAATCCTCACCCCCAACATCCTCTACACCCCCCCACAATCCTCACCCCCAACATCCTCTACACCCCCCCACAATCCTCACCCCCAACATCCTCTACACCCCCCCACAATCCTCACCCCCAACATCCTCTACACCCCCCCACAATCCACACCCCCCAACATCCTCTACACCCCCCCACAATCCTCACCCCCAACATCCTCTACACCCCCCCCACAATCCTCACCCCCAACATCCTCTACACCCCCCCACAATCCTCACCCCCCAACATCCTCTACACCCACCCCACAATCCTCACCCCCCAACATCCTCTACACCCCCCCACAATACTCACCCCCAACATCCTCTACACCCCCCACAATCCTCACCCCCCAAATCCTCTACACCCCCCCCCACAATCCTCACCCCCCAACATCCTCTACACCCCCCACAATCCTCACCCCCCAACATCCTCTACACCCCCCACAATCCTCACCCCCCAACATCCTCTACACCCCCCACAATCCTCACCCCCAAATCCTCTACACCCCCCCCACAATCCTCACCCCCAACATCCTCTACACCCCCCACAATCCTCACCCCCCAACATCCTCTACACCCCCCACAATCCTCACCCCCAACATCCTCTACACCCCCCCACAATCCTCACCCCCCCAACATCCTCTACACCCCCCCACAATCCTCACCCCCAACATCCTCTACACCCCCCCACAATCCTCACCCCCAAATCCTCTACACCCCCCACAATCCTCACCCCCCAACATCCTCTACACCCCCCCACAATCCTCACCCCCAACATCCTCTACACCCCCCCCCCCACAATCCTCATCCCCCAACATCCTCTACACCCCCCCACAATCCTCACCCCCAACATCCTCTACACCCCCCCACAATCCTCTACACCCAACATCCTTTACACCCCCCCACAATCCTCACCCCCCAACATCCTCTACACCCCCCCCACAATCCTCACCCCACAATCCTCACCCCCAACATCCTCTACACCCCCCCCACAATCCTCACCCCCCAACATCCTCTACACCCCCCCACAATCCTCACCCCCAACATCCTCTACACCCCCCCACAATCCTCATCCCCCAACATCCTCTACACCCCCCACAATCCTCATCCCCCAACATCCTCTACACCCCCCCACAATCCACACCCCACAATCCTCACCCCCCAACATCCTCTACACCCCCCCCCACAATCCTCACCCCCCAACATCCTCTACACCCCCCCCCACAATCCTCACCCCCAACATCCTCTACACCCCCCCCCACAATCCTCACCCCCCAACATCCTCTACACCCCCCCCACAATCCTCACCCCACAATCCTCACCCCCAACATCCTCTACACCCCCCCCCACAATCCTCACCCCCCAACATCCTCTACACCCCCCCACAATCCTCACCCCACAATCCTCACCCCCCAACATCCTCTACACCCCCCCACAATCCTCACCCCCAACATCCTCTACACCCCCCCTCAATCCTCACCCCCCAACATCCTCTACACCCCCCCACAATCCTCACCCCCAAATCCTCTACACCCCCCCACAATCCTCACCCCCAACATCCTCTACACCCCCCCACAATCCACACCCCACAATCCTCACCCCCCAACATCCTCTACACCCCCCACAATCCTCATCCCCCAACATCCTCTACACCCCCCCACAATCCTCACCCCCCAACATCCTCTACACCCCCCACAATCCTCACCCCCCAACATCCTCTACACCCCCCACAATCCTCACCCCCCAACATCCTCTACACCCCCCCACAATCTTCACCCCCCAACATCCTCTACACCCCCCCCACAATCCTCGCCCCACAATCCTCTACACCCCCCCCACAATCCTCACCCCCAACATCCTCTACACCCCCCCACAATCTTCACCCCCCAACATCCTCTACACCCCCCCCACAATCCTCGCCCCACAATCCTCTACACCCCCCCACAATCCTCACCCCCAACATCCTCTACACCCCCCCCAAAATCCTCACCCCCCACAATCCTCTACACCCAACATCCTTTACACCCCCCCACAATCCTCGCCCCACAATCCTCTACACCCCCCCACAATCCTCACCCCCAACATCCTCTACACCCCCCCCACAATCCTCACCCCACAATCCTCACCCCCAACATCCTCTACACCCCCCCCCACAATCCTCACCCCCCAACATCCTCTACACCCCCCCACAATCCTCACCCCCCACAATCCTCTACACCCCCCCACAATCCTCACCCCCAACATCCTCTACACCCCCCCTCAATCCTCACCCCCCAACATCCTCTACACCCCCCCACAATCCTCATCCCCCAACATCCTCTACACCCCCCACAATCCTCATCCCCCAACATCCTCTACACCCCCCCACAATCCACACCCCACAATCCTCACCCCCCAACATCCTCTACACCCCCCCCACAATCCTCGCCCCACAATCCTCTACACCCCCCACAATCCTCACCCCCAACATCCTCTACACCCCCCCCAAAATCCTCACCCCCAACATCCTCTACACCCAACATCCTTTACACCCCCCCACAATCCTCACCCCCAACATCCTCTACACCCCCCCAAAATCCTCACCCCCAACATCCTCTACACCCCCCCCACAATTCTCACCCCCCACAATCCTCTACACCCCCCCAAATTTCTCACCCCCCACAATCCTCTACACCCCCCCACAATCCTCACCCCCCACAATCCTCTACACCCCCCCACAATCCTCACCCCCAACATCCTCTACACCCCCCACAATCCTCACCCCCAACATCCTCTACACCCCCCTACAATCCTCACCCCCACAATCCTCTACACCCCCCCACAATCCTCGCCCCACAATCCTCTACACCCCCCACAATCCTCACCCCAACATCCTCTACACCCCCCACAATCCTCACCCCCCATCCTCTACACCCCCCCACAATCCTCACCCCACAATCCTCTACACCCCCCCCCACAATCCTCACCCCCCAACATCCTCTACACCCCCCCCACAATCCTCACCCCACAATCCTCTACACCCCCCCCCACAATCCTCACCCCCCAACATCCTCTACACCCCCCCCACAATCCTCACCCCCAACATCCTCTACACCCCCCCACAATCCTCACCCCCCAACATCCTCTACACCCCCCCACAATCCTCACCCCACAATCCTCTACACCCCCCCCACAATCCTCACCCCCCAACATCCTCTACACCCCCCCACAATCCTCACCCCCCAACATCCTCTACACCCCCCCCACAATCCTCACCCCCCAACATCCTCTACACCCCCCCCACAATCCTCACCCCCAACATCCTCTACACCCCCCCACAATCCTCACCCCCCAACATCCTCTACACCCCCCCACAATCCTCACCCCCAACATCCTCTACACCCCCCCACAATCCTCACCCCCAACATCTTCTACACCCCCCCACAATCCTCACCCCACAATCCTCTACACCCCCCCACAATCCTCACCCCACAATCCTCTACACCCCCCCACAATCCTCACCCCACAATCCACTACACCCCCCCACAATCCTCACCCCCAACATCCTCTACACCCCCCCCCACAATCCTCGCCCCACAATCCTCTACACCTCCCACAATCCTCACCCCCAACATCCTCTACACCCCCCACAATCCTCACCCCACAATCCTCTACACCCCCCCACAATCCTCACCCCACAATCCACTACACCCCCCCACAATCCTCACCCCCAACATCCTCTACACCCCCCCCCACAATCCTCGCCCCACAATCCTCTACACCTCCCACAATCCTCACCCCCAACATCCTCTACACCCCCCCACAATCCTCACCCCACAATCCTCTACACCCCCCCACAATCCTCACCCCCCAACATCCTTTACACCCCCCCACAATCCTCACCCCCCACAATCCTCTACACCCCCCCACAATCCTCACCCCCAACATCCTCTACACCCCCCCCACAATCCTCACCCCCAACATCCTCTACACCCCCCACAATCCTCTACACCCCCCCACAATCCTCACCCCCAACATCCTCTACCCCCCCACAATCCTCACCCCCAACATCCTCTACACCCCCCCACAATCCTCACCCCACAATCCTCTACACCCCCCCCACAATCCTCACCCCCAACATCCTCTACACCCCCCCACAATCCTCACCCCCAACATCCTCTACACCCCCCCACAATCCTCACCCCACAATCCTCACCCCACAATCCTCCACACCCCCCCACAATCCTCACCCCCCAACATCCTCTACACCCCCCCACAATCTCCACCCCATAATCCTCTACACCCCCCACAATCCTCACCCCCCAACATCCTCTACACCCCCCCACAATCCTCACCCCCCAACATCCTCTACACCCCCCCACAATCCTCACCCCCAACATCCTCTACACCCCCCCACAATCCTCACCCCCCAACATCCTCTACACCCCCCCCACAATCCTCACCCCCAACATCCTCTACACCCCCCCACAATCCTCACCCCCCAACATCCTCTATACCCCCCCACAATCCTCACCCCCAACATCCTCTACACCCCCCCACAATACTCACCCCCAACATCCTCTACACCCCCCCACAATCCTCACCCCCAACATCCTCTACACCCCCCCACAATCCTCACCCCACAATCCTCTACACCCCCCCACAATCCTCACCCCACAATCCACTACACCCCCCCCACAATCCTCACCCCCAACATCCTCTACACCCCCCCCCACAATCCTCGCCCCACAATCCTCTACACCTCCCACAATCCTCACCCCCAACATCCTCTACACCCCCCCACAATCCTCACCCCACAATCCTCTACACCCCCCCACAATCCTCACCCCCCAACATCCTGTACACCCCCCCACAATCCTCACCCCCCACAATCCTCTACACCCCCCCACAATCCTCACCCCCCAACATCCTCTACACCCCCCCACAATCCTCACCCCCCACAATCCTCTACACCCCCCCACAATCCTCACCCCCAACATCCTCTACACCCCCCCCACAATCCTCACCCCCCACAATCCTCTACACCCCCCCACAATCCTCACCCCCAACATCCTCTACCCCCCCACAATCCTCACCCCCAACATCCTCTACACCCCCCACAATCCTCACCCCACAATCCTCTACACCCCCCCACAATCCTCACCCCACAATCCTCTACACCCCCCCACAATCCTCACCCCCCAACATCCTCTACACCCCCCCCACAATCCTTGCGACGGACCTGGCCAGGACAGAGGCTGTTGGAGAGGACTGTATGCAGGCCTGTTGCCTTTTGATTATGGGCCCTGGCATTTGGGGGAATGGTGCTCTCTGTGAGCTGTATGCCTGGGGACCCTGGGGTTGGTGTTACTTTGGATTCAGCTCCATGTCCCCCCAAAAACACACAGACTCTGGGAACCCTTTATATGCCATATTAGAATGGTGACTGATTTATACCGTTGGGACTCGTACTGTTAAATGCTAATGTCATCAATTCTGCTATAATGGGTTTATTGTAAATAAGTCTAGTGTGGCTCTAAGAGTCTTTTCACCCATTGTTGTTTGTGTTAATTAACTGTGTGAAGCTCGGTGACCACAAGTCTGGGCGAAAGGTCATGTCTCAGTCACCTAGGCT